>NC_061118.1:30612788-30709503 GCF_002878395.1 Capsicum annuum | reverse complement strand
CATATCAACATCAATACCCAATCCACAGTAGCATCCACAATGACTCTACAAGTCTGAAAACAATCTAAGTAGGGACATGCCTCGGGGAATCAAACCTCCTTACCATATACTAAGGTGACTTAAGCACCCGATCATGTAATTTATTATGGGGGACATAAACCTCCCAGTTATATAATAAGTTAGACTTAAACTACCTGGACATAAGCTAGGGAACTCAAACCCTAGGACATTTAGACCCCATACTGGTAAACACGATTTCCATTATTGGTCCCTCGATAAATCCACTTTCATGGCCTAGATACACAACCCTCTTTTAAGCCCCATTAAAACATTTATCACACATTCTCATTTATTGAATGATAATACATATTTAGAAATACACTGTTGGTATCGTCATACTAACTACACTTGAAATCTAACATCAACATGCCAAACCAATTGTCATCACTTGAGGGAATGCAAAACCCCCTTGGTTAAATTATACATCATCTTGGATAATTACACAACCCATAAGGTTCAATTAAAAATCATTATGCTTCATTAGCATTCCAAATCATGCACTAGTGCAAAAGGAGTTCAATATGCATACTTTTCATATTAAAAACAAATTTCACAATATGGTGTTGAGGTCATTATCACTTCAATGGTCAATACTCACATATTGGGGGAAAGAACAATCCCCTAGTTTATTCGACATACCCATGCCCCCATAAGTTCAAAACCATGAATAATCATATGTAAACCCTGGGAAATATTTATTCAAAATAACAAACATCCAAAACCCTCAACCCATGTTCTAAAACTAACATCAAAACCTCATGAATAACTATTTAAAACACATGCTTTTACAAAATAATAGAAGGAGAAGAGTAAGATGCTTAAAATATCAAGAGTTATGGACAGAATTTGCCCTTGGGAGCTCTAATTGATCAACTTCTTGGAAACCCTAAGTATCTTGACCTTGGAGAATTGAGAGCGATTTAGAAGTTATTTCAATTTGTTTTGGAGTGATAATGACACCCTAAGGGGGTTTTAGTCATGGGTCATGATTTGGGGAAAAGGGGAACAGTCAAAAGTGCCCTTAATTAAAAGTTGTAAAATTGTCACCAGTGACTACGAGTCACTATAAGACTCGTAAGGACACATTATGGCTCATCACCACGTCATAGTTGAGACAGAAGCTGAAGTACCTTTCTCTGGTGACCCTATGACTCATGCCATACAACTCGTCAGGTGACGCCATGACTCGTAGGGTCCAAGTCATAGTCAAAATAGTATCACTTAGGGCACACACTGGTTTGACTATGGATAGGACCATGCGACTCGTTTAGAGTCTTTACGACTTGTTTGGAGACACTTGTAATCCGGACAACAACTTATGCTATCTTTACTGGACACCTTATGATTCGAGTCTTATGACCTGTAATGACACTTTACAACAAAATTTTGCAGTGGTTTATTTCCTATTCTCCCCCTTTTAGGATGATTCATCCTTGAATGATGGGTCATGGCATCTATTATCAATATTTAACATAGAAACACACCCATACTTACCTTTTACAATGACAAAAAACAAAGTTGCTAAGATTAACACATACATTAAGAATGAGTATCCAAAATGGGGAACAAGAATGGGTATTTGGACTTCATGTCCTCTTCAGCTTCAAAAGTAGATTCTTCAAACTTTTGGTTCCTCTATAGAACCTTTACCAAAGCCATAACCTTTGTTCAAAACAAATGAACTTGCTGATCCAAGATATCAACAGAGACCTCTTCATATGAATATGAGTCCAAAACACCAACACTTTCCAATGGAACCACAATGGAAGGATCACCCACGAACATCCTCAATATTGAAACATGAATAACTAGGTGACCGAAAACCGAATAGGAAGGGAACTCTAACTCATAAGCCATATTACCCACTCTCTTCAAAATCAAATAAGGGCCCACAAAGTGAGGACTGAGCTTTCCCCTTTTCCAAACTATATCACTCCTATCATGGGATTCGCCTTCAAGAATACCCAATCACCTACTTCAAATTCCAAATCCCTTTGCCTCACATCTGCATAGGACTTTTGACAACTTTAGGCAGTCTTTAGTCTATTCCAAATCACATTCGCCTTTTCTATACCTTGATAAACCATATCAGGATCGAACAACCTAGCCTCGCAAACCTCAAACCGTAAAATAGGAGAACAACATCTCCTACCATACAAAGACTTAAATGGAGCCATCCCAATGATTTCATGATAGTTATTATTTTATACAAACTTTATGAGAGGCAAATTATCAACCTTGCTATACCAAAAATCAAGCCCACAAGACCTTAACATATCCTCTAAAGTCTGAATAGTGTTCTCCACTTGCCCATCCATCTAGGGGTGGAAAACAGCGCTAAGGTTTACCTTAGTTCCCAAAACTCTCTGGAAAGAATGCTGAAATTACGAGGAGGACTAAATACCATAATGAGATATAATATAAACAGGCGCACCATATAACTTGATGATTACCTAAATAGACAGCCTTGTATAATCCTCAGTAGAGTAATTACTCCTCACACATAAGAAATGAGCAAACTTAGTCATCCTATCCATGATGACCCAAATAGAATCAAACTGGTGGAGGGAATATGGAAGACTAGTAACAATATCCATATTTTTCACTTCCCACATATATTCGGGCAACTCAATCTCTTGATATAAACCACCAGGTCTTAAATGCTCCACCTTCACTTGTTGACAAACCATACACTTGGCCACAAAATTTGCCATATCTCACTTTATGTTATTCTAGCAATAGATCTCTTTCAAATCATTGTACATCTTTGGTGAACTAGAATGAATTGTATACCTCAATTCATGAGCCTCAACCAAGATCGTCTCTCATAGCCCAGCAACATTAGGGATACACAACCTGCCTTGGTACCTCAAGATACCATCCCAACCAATCTCAAAAACCATCACTTTCTACTGGCCTACATCTTCTTTAATCTACATCAAGGTAGGGTTCAAAACCTACTTTTCTTTCATCTCAGTACTAAGGTATGACTTCACCACCTCTTGCACTATCACACCTCTATCTGCTGAGTCCAAGAGACGAACTCTGAGGTTAGACGGCTAGTTATCGCTTCTTCTCATCCATATGTGAGAAGCTTTCCATAGATAACCTGCTTAGAGCATTAAGAACCATGTTAGATTTACCTGGATGATAGTGAAGACTCATATAATAGTCCTTGAGTAACTCAAGCAATCTCCTTTGCTTGAGATTCAACTGCTTCTGGGTAAACACATATTGCAAGATCTTATGATCTAGATAGATATAAATATGAACCCCATATAGATAATAGTGCCAAATCTTTAGAGAAAAGACCACAACCAATAGTTCTAAGTCATGCATCGAGTAATTCATCTCATGTACTATCAATTGACTAAAAGCATAGGCCACAACCCTACCATGCTACATCAACACACAGTACAACCCCACACGAGGTAGAGTTAGGACCAGAGCCGAAGTCAACATATCCTTCAACTTCACAAAACTACCCTCAGAAGCATCTGGTTATAAGAACTTAACCTTTTTCTGAGTCAATTTAGTCAATGGGGAAACAATATAAGAGAAACTTTCCACAAGCCTTCTATAATATCTGAATAAATCCATGAAGCTCTGAATATTGGTTGGAGTCGTGGGTCAAGGCCACTTCTTAACCGTCTCAACTTTCTGTGGATCCAATATGATCCCTTCACTAGATATAATATGACCTAATTAGGTCAAAACAATTACCAAAATTCATAATTAGAGAGAATTTATCATACAGTTGCTGATCATTAAGGGCCTACAACACTACTTGAAGATGATCAAAATGATCCTCCTTACTCTTAAAATACATTAATACGTCATCAATGAACACAATGACAAATAAGTACAGAAATTGATTGAAGATATGGTTCATAAGATCCATAAATACCACTGAGGCATTAGTCAAGCAAAAATACTTGACCAAGAAATCATAATGGACATATCAGGTACAAAAATAGTCCTAAGGATATCCATCTCCTTAATTTTTAGGTGATGATAATGCGATCAAAGATCAATCTTAGAGAAGTACTTAGCACCCTGAAGTTTGTCAGATAGGTCATCAATCCTAGGATGAGGATACTTATTCTTCACTATCACCTTATTCAACTGGCGGTAATCTATACACATTCAGAGGGACCCATCATTCTTACACACAAAGAGCATAGGTGTACCCCACGAGGAAACACTAGAATGAATAAAACCCTTGTCAAAAAGGTCTTTTAACTGCTTCTTAAGTTCTTTAAACTCAGCTGGAGCCATTCTATAGGGAGGGATAATGATTGGAAAAGTGAACAGAAGAAGGTCAATCCCAAAATTAATCTCCCTGTTAGGAGGAACACCTAGAAGATCATCGGGGAACACTTTAGGAAACTCACTGACCATCAGGATAGATTGAAATGAAGGACCCTCAGATCTAGAATCTTTAGGATGGAGTAAATGGTATAGAAACCCCTTGGAGATCAACCTCCAGGATCTTAGATACAAAATAAATCTACCCTTATGCACTAGGGAACTATCTTCCCACTCAATCAGCGACTTATTTGGGAATAGAAAACTCACTCTTCAGATCCTACAGTCAAGAGATGCATAGCAAAAGAGCATCCAATCCATATCTAAAATTGCATCAAAATCAACCATATCCAACTCTATCAAGGTCTCTCTAACATAGATAGATACTAGACAACCCCTATAGACTCTTCTAGCAACCACAAAATCACCCACTGGGGTTGAAACAAAAAAGGGGTCAAAAATACACTCAGGACCAAAACCAAAATGAACATCCACATATAGGGTCATATAAAGAAGAGTAGACCCTAGATCAAGCAAGAAATACACATCATGAGAGAGGATTTGTAATATACTAGTAATAACATCCGGAGATACCTCAGATTCTTGGAGAGTAGAAAGAGCATAAAGAAAATTCCTATCAGTGTCGAAGCCAGAAGTAGCACCTTTTGGTATAGGAGCTGAAGGTATGGAAACCCTAACCTTATTAGCCTTAGTAGCAACTCTGACTGATGGACAATCCCACTATAGGTGGCTCAATTGACCATACTTAAAACACTTATTCCTTACCTCCTCACAAAATCCATAATGTACCTGCCCACGGAATCGGCAAGGGCCATAAGATGGGGAAGACTGATCTCCATTAGCTTGAGACTGGGAACCCTATTCCCTAAATCTATTATTGCTTTGAAAATGATGGCCACTAGATAACTTAGGATATAGAGAACTAGTCATAGAATAAGAACCATAATTACTCCACTTCTTCTTAGACTATTTTCTAGCATCTCTACCACTCTATTGCTGACCTCCACCCTAATCTGATTAGTAAAACTTCTTACTCTATCTCTCTTTAATTTCTACCTACTTCTTCTTTTCCTTGTTGACTTGTTTCATAAATACCACAAGTCAAGAGATATATATATTTTTTTTCAACAAGGCAGCCTTACTCTCCACAATTAGATCAGGGGAAAACCTAAAAACAAATTTCCTTATTATACCTCTCATAGAAGTGTAACGACCCAAAATTGTCACCCGGGATGTCACACGATGCTTAAGGCTAAAAGTAGCCCCAAGCTAACCCTTAGAGCCGGTTTTTACCCATAACACTCAATTCAAGATGAAATAGACTCAACACTCACATAGTCATATCACATGAAAGAACATACGGGAAGGATACTCGGTCCATATGACCACAAAATAGAGAAACCACAACAAAACCACAATATTGAACCCTCGACCCATCATAAGTATGATACTAGTATGAAGAAACCTCTACGAATCTAAAACTAGAGAGCTATTGGGATAGGTCCCCATCTGACTTGAAATGAACTAAAGATAAAACATAGTCTCTCAAATACAAAAAATATCTAAATATCGGTCCTCAAACCATGAGGACTCACCACTGTAGAAAACGTAGGCAAGGTACTCGAAAAATCACGGATGAGGATGGGACTGAGCACCTGAACCTACATTATAAGACAATGTAGCACATAGACATATATGTAAATTAATACTTTGGAATGTACTAAGTATGCGGAGGTGAATGCATATATATAAAAATAGTACCGATCTTCTTCAATAAAATCATGTATGCAAAATGAGATGACTCACATAGATTGAACAAGTATAAAATATAAAGCTCATAAATTATGTAGAATGAGGCATGAAACACAAATCTCATGAGTCATCGCTCTTTAACCTTAAAAATCAGAAATCTTTGCTTATTCTCAATACCCAAAGGCTAAGGGACATTGAACAATACTTTCAACTCATACATATGTCTCATGGAGAGTAAAACCTCTTCAATACTCAACATTTCATAATTATTTAGATCTCATATACTTGGAATTCAGAATCAAATGACTTGGAAACATATTTGAAGGCATTTCATTCACCTTAGGTAAATATCTCATTTTAAGCTTTAGGAAAATCATTCTATCTCAAATGGAAAAGTATTCTAGATGAAGGACATAACTTATCTCAAAGCTTTACAAAAATTACTATATCAAGGGAAGATACTTTCATTTTGGGAAATAACCTACCTTAAAGAAGCACTTTAATTAGGGAAAAACATTGCAATTCCACCATTTAGGAAAATAACATATAGAAATGGAAAATAATTATCAAATTACAAAGTTGAAAAGGGCTAGGGAGGTTCTCGTAACCCACATAAACCATGTAAGCTACATGGAGTCCAACATTTTATCATCCTAAGGAGGAGACCCCATGTTGGGGAGAAACGTCATACTCTTGCCAGGGAGTATAACCTAGGTCTACTGATCACTAAATAAAACTTGGCCTTGGGACCAATCATAATCATCATAAACTCAGCCGCAGGCCCAACCTATGGTGGCGCGTAGTTTTGGGGTAAGAAGCCGTAGTGACTTACCCACTTAGTACTAAGTACTACTCCCTTTAGATTATCTATGATTATCTCATAAAAATCCACTTTTAAAATAGTCTCATGGTCCACCACGAACCCACAAATTAAATCGATAATCTCATATGATGAAGTAGATTTCAAAGCTTTTGGACCATTAGGTTAATTCATTTCTCAATCATCTCAAAATACTCAAATCATGGGTGGTTATAGCAGAAGAGTTCATAATTTCACTAGTCTCAAATAGGGTTTACTAACCCATAGTTCAATCTCAAGTTAAAGCTCATCAAAAGCATAATATATAGCATATAGATTCATAAATCATGTAGAAATCTGGGAATTTCAGCAATTTATCTCAAAATCTCAATATAGTCATATACTTCAATATCTCAACATTGCAAATATTAGCTTCTCAAGGAGTAAAATCATGGGGTTTATACCCATCTGTAAATCTCAATAAAATATGCAGAAATCATGCCATTTGACTCTTAATTTATGGAAAATATCAAGATAATGCATTCAATAATAATGGGTGAAAAACTCCAATTCAAATTCATGTAAAAACCTCATAGATTTTAGGAAATTCATGACGTAAATAAGCCTTTTGGGCGCAAGGGTGAAAGGGTTACCCTTGTTCAAAGCCCCACATACCTTGAATTAGAAGCTTTGGATGAACTCTTGCTTTTGGAAATATATTCATACTCTTGAATGAGGGTTCTTGAGGCCCTTGACTTGGGAACCTTGAATCTTGACTCAATTTAGAAAATCCATGGTGGATTCTTGAGATTCTTGGAAGAGGTTTTGGATACTTAGGTTTTTTGTTGAGAGAAAACTTGAGAAAAACTTCATAGGATGCTTGCAAATGACTTTGATTTGGTGTTTGCAAGGTTTAAGAGTCTTGGAAAAAGTACAAAATGCCCCTTTTAACATCTGTACGAAGCTGGAAAAATTGAACTAGGAACCTGATTTAAGGGGTTGCCGTGATGCGCCACTTATCGCGGTGGCTCATTGGAAATTGACAATTGGCAATATGGGAGCCACCGCGACGCAGAGCCATCACAGTTTCCCACTAGTTGGGGCCTAGAACCGCAGCACGATGAAACAATATCTCAGAGTTCCACTGGAATTTGACAATTGTCAAATTGACCCTCTTCGCGAGGCGCCAAGCACTAAAATGACAGTTTTACAACTATGTCTTAAATTAGCCATAACTTCTTACCCGGGTATCGGATTCGGGCGAATCTTATATCGATGGAAAGGTTATCAAATTTACCATGTGATAAAAAAGTTGAAATTAGGGAAATTCAATATGGTTAACATGATACTCACTTAGGAGTCACTCCTACATCTTTTTGGGATGGAATTACGCTTTATTTGACATGCTCTAAGGCTCAAACTATGAGGGAACTTTGCGGGGTCTTACAAAAAGATACTTGCTCAGGAGAATAATGGGATAACTGGTGAAACTTCAAGGAATACTCCTTAACAGTCATCGTACCTTGCCTTAAATTCACAAACTCCTTAGCCTTTTCTTTTCTCCACTCTTGAGGAAAGTAAGGGTAAAAGAAGGTGCCATAGAAATCATCCCACAAGGATACCTTAACATCGTTACCTCTCGACTGATCCCACTCTTTATACCACTAATTTTACACATCCTTAAACTGATACATGGCAAATTTCACACCCTCAGAGTTAGAAGTATGCATAACTCAAAAGATCTTATCCACATAATCTATGAATCCTTGAAGATCCTCCTCAACCATAGATGTAGTAAATGCCGAAGGATGGAACCTCATAAACAACCCAACTTAAGTCACCTTAGAAGATTTCACTGTAGTACCAGTAGGACCCGACTGAATTGACTGAGATGTCACTAACTGGGTTAATAGATGAATAGATCAACAAAACTCAGCATTAGAATTATCTCCTGGGGTGGTAGAGCATGATCATCATTAGCATAGGAGGCCTGAAGAGGAATGGTAGGGACTGGTGGAACTCCACCTTCGGTAGCACAATCAGGAGCTCCAACCCTAGACTAGGTCTAAACTATATAAGTAAAATGCGCTCTATTGACATTGTCCTCATATAGGATAGAAGGGTTTCTATGTGTATCATATCTTCTTGGAGGCATGATTTGAAATGCGAATAAATAGGGATTATAGGAGATTCAAGACCTTAGACTCTATAGCCCAAAATAGAACAAAAAAAAGGGAAACATTCCAAAATATCTTGTAGTCTCTCCCTTATTAGTGTGGCATGCTATACACCCATAAAAGAAACTCCACTTGACACGGATTTATGGATTCCCAATGATACCAAAATAGATCTGATCCCATCTTTATCATGGCTCAAACTAAGTCCTGGTTGTGACGGGTATTTCAAGTCCACCGAGGACTGGAGACCACTGTTTGTTTGCCTATCCAAATAAGTTATAACACTCGTAGAAGTGGCTGAAATGCAAAGACATAACATGATAAAAATATTAACAATTCAAAGACATCTAAGCATATCAACATCAATAACCAATCCACAGTAATATCCATAAGGACTCTACAAGTATAAAAATAATCTAAGAAGGGACATGCCCCGACCCTTACAATGATGATGTTAATGTTAATATTTTAATTCTAGTTTATGAAAGGTAACCGATGGAATGATCAAGTCTCCCAAAAAATAGAAGCTCATCACTTCACCGTAAATGATTGACGAATCGAGCTGATCCACCTAGCACTATGCAGGGAAAGTAGGATTGCCTTTAAACCCTATATCATATGGGGATATAGTGTCCAAAGATGGTTAGTGGGTTAAGAACTAGCATGTAACTCAGGGATAAGGATAAAATAATGACAATTCAAAACCCAATTCAACTCAATGTACATGTTAAAATACATATGTGCATACATATATACTTATATAAAATGATAGAATAGGAAACAAGGATTAACATGTAGTTTAAAATGTTAGACTAGATTGTGTAGCTTAAATGTCCTAATAATAGTACCCATGGGCTATATAGGCCCTAAATCTAACCGCTGGTCGGCCCCAGTGCGTCTAGCCGCATGAACTGGAGAATAGTCATATATATATGCATAAAGGACTCAAATCTAGCTACCATATACTAAGGTAACTTAAGATCTCAATCATGTAATGTATTATGGGGGACTCAAACCTCCCATTCATATAATTAGATGGACTCAAACCACCCAATCATAAGCAAGGAGACTCAAACGCCTGGCCATTTAGACCCCTGCGTCCGTAAATACACTCTCTAATATTACTACCTCGGGACCTACACTTTTATGACCTAGATACACAACCCTATTTTAAGCCCCAATAAAATGTTTATCACATATTCCTATTCATTAAACCATAATACCCATTTAGGCATACACTGTTGTTATTGTCATGCCAACTACACTTGCAAGGTAATGTTAACATGCCAAGCCAATTATTATCACTTTGGGGAATTTACAACCCCCTTGGTCCAATTATACATTAGCTCAGGTAATTACATAACCCCATAAGGTTAAATTCAAAATCATTATGCTTCATTAGCTTTTTGCATTTTGCAATAGTTCAGGAGTAGTTCAATGTACATACTTTTCTTATTTCAAACAAAATTCATAATATGGGGTTGAGTTCATTATTACTTCAATGGTCAGTATCCATAAATTAGGGTAAATCATAATCCCCTAGTTTATTCGCCATACCTATGGCCATCACAAGTACAAAACAATGAGTAAAGCATGAACAATCATATGTAAACCATGGGAAACATTATTCAAAACCAAACATTCAAAACCCTCAACACATGTTCCAAAACCAATAAAAACATCATGAATGACTATTTTAAACACATAATTTTACTAAATAATAGATGGGGAAGATTAACATGCCTTAAATATCAAGAGTTATGGAGAGAATTTTCCCTTGGGAGCTCTAATTAATCAACTTCTTTGAAATCCTAAGTATCTTGAACTTTGAAATTTGAAAGTGACTAAGAATCTATTTCAATTTGTTTTGGAGTTATAATGACACCCTAAAGGGGTTTTTAAGTCATGGGTCATGATTTGGGAAAATTGGGAAATGTCCCAATTCCCCTTAATTAAAAGATGTAAAATTGTTGCCAGTGACTATGAGTCACTATACAACTCATAAGGACACATTACAACTCATCACTAGGAGTCGTAGTCGAGACAGTAGATGAAAGACCCTTCTCTGGTGACCCTAGAACTCATATCATATGATGTTAGGTGGCCCTACCACTCATCAGATCCAAGAAATAGTAAAGACAAACACTTGGGGCACACACTAGTTTGACTATGGATTTGATAATACTTGTTTAAAGTCTTTACGACTCATTAGGAGCCACTCGTAATTAGGACAACAACTTAGGATACATTTACTGTACACCCCATGATTGGAGTCCTATGACCTGCAATGACATATTACGACTTATAGGGTGAGTCGTAGTCAGGATAGTAAGTTCAAAAATTGGAATTTATGATGGCCATTACCTAAGGTGTCACATCTGCACTTGAGTATAGGCTAAAAAAAGACTTTCTCTTGGTACGAACTTGTCCAAAAGCACTAAGTATGCATTCAAGCTTGGGTTTCACATCACTTATTCATACTTCACATCCGGTTCTTCAAAGTAAAGGTAATATTCTTAGCTCCAAATAGTAGTATCTTGTGCTAAACTAGAAATAAGTGAGTTGGTATGTTTATTTTTATGAAAAACATTTATAAATCAACAAACTTGTATATATGAGCATTGAATTAGCCTAAATATCCTAATGTGGGGTGTTGTTCTTATATCAAACCATAAGATCATGCCCTGAATAGAAGTTAAAAATTGAAAAGGTAATGGAATTCCAATAGTTTGCATGCTAGTTATATTAAAAAAGTTGATTCTATTAGTATGCGTGCATATTAGACTTATTGGGAATGAGTTTAAGTTATAGGGATGTAAAATTAAGGAAAAATTCAAAGTTCTCAAATTCTGAGTTTTTCGTCAGTTTTTGCAGCTTTTTACTATCTTTTGAAAACTAACACTTGGTTTTTTTAGGTACATATGGCACATAAAGAATCAAAGAATAAGGATGAACCTTTGAGGTAATGTGATGAATCTTCTGAGAGAAGTAGCTTGGAGAAGGCATATACAGTTGCCCAAACCAGAGGAACCCCTACCAGAATGACTTGGCTAGTGACTAAGGGCCAAAAACATATTGTATCTGAGGATATTATCATGGAAAAATTGGGTGTATGACTTTTTCTTCATTCAATATGGGGAAAATTATATACTTCTACTTGGCTAGGAGCTCATCCACAACCTAGTATCCTAGTACCTAGGCCGAGGATAAAGAAGGCTAGGATATCACTGCCATATTCTTCTAAGATTAATGAGGGAGATGATAATGATAAGGATAATGATGATGATGATGAGGTAGAGTTTGACCCACTTACAAAGGCTGATACACAAGACCCCTAGTCTATGGAGGGGTCTGAGGGTGAGTTTGAGGCATAAGATCATGAGGAGTCATCAATAGTGCCCCCATCTAAGAAGGGTACCATAGTTCAAAAGAATTAATTAGTTGTACCCTAGTATGAGAAGGGTATAGATTAGTCAACAAATTAAGTACCGTCCCCAGCTACAGAGCTACTAGCTTCGACAGATCAAGCCTCAGACCCTACGCACTTCTCAGCCGAGCCTATTGATAAGATAAATTCAAGATGGTTCATAGAGATACTTTAGCTTCTATATAGGAGAGATAGTTTTGTAACCAATACATGTTATCCTACGAGGCATATTTATAAGGAGAGATGAATAGACTTGTCTGGTTAGGATGGAGCACCATTGTTGAAGGCAATGGTTAATAGGTATCAGCTAGGGTAGATGACCAGACCCGTAAGTTCATACAACCAGGCATTGGCATGGAAGTTTTATTCTTCCTACCATGCGACAATATATTTGTCTATGCCTAGTGGTGGTAGGTATATAGAGTAGCCATAGTTTGAGTATTTACTTATTAGAGGTGTCAGAGTTGGTATTTCAATAATAACCATTCCCCGAGTTCCTTTTTAGGATAGATTATGTATCTCATTCATCTATAATTGAGTGTGATCACCATTTAAGACTAGCATATGACAAATATTCCATGTGAGAGATGGATCACATAGGGGTGAGAAAGGAGGTTTGGTAAGATAGATCTCTAGTTATCACTCACCTTTTGGTTTTGATGCCCATTGGCTCAATGGGCTAACTGTGATTAAGAAGGAAATGTTGAATTTTGTCACAAAGTTTTGGCAATTTCTAGTGCATTTTCAATTATGTCCAACTATAATGGAAACTTACTTGATTGGGATGGTACAACACTAATTACAAGTATGGCTACTAGTTATGATATTGATTTTATGATCATCATCATATATGAGATATATGAGTGAGCATTTGGGGAGATTACCACTCTACCCTTTCCTTGCTTGGTATGGTTGCTATCTGATGAGGTTAGTGCATAAGACATTCTTGTTGTTGATGTGAGAGTAGAGGTGATGAGTGTTGCTCAGACTAGCATTATAAGGATCCATCTAACCTATTCCTTACATGAAGATCCTATATATCTTTGATAGTGATTTCAACCTAGTTTGAGGGCCTATCAATGCCTGCAAAACCTACTTCTATAGAGGGAGTTGATGTAGGTATTAACATGGATTTTGAGATGAGAGAGCAGAGAGACACCCAATATAAGTATATAGGGTAAGGGGACCCTAACCATATCCCCTTTATTTCCTGCTTTCTCTTCTAAGCCAGTTGGGATATCTGTATTTCCCTCTCACCCCTCTACTATAACTTCTACATCAGGTATGGTTTTTGTATCCCTTGAGTTACTGTAGATCTTAGTAGATAGTTGCAGAGTTACCATCGCCCAACTAGAGAATGTTGAGGATGAGGTGGCATAAATATATGGGCAGATTCGACCTTAGGTCTAGAAGATACTTGATGCGACAGAGATAATATTATAGGCTGTATACAGGGTGTTAGAGTTTTAAGCTGAGGTACATGCCCACATAGATGTTTTTGAGGGCCGAGTGTCAGGCTAATTTAGTGATATTGACACACTCGACCTGGGTTATATTAATGAAAAGGTGGCCATACTATAAGAAGAGATACACTCTCTGACTATGCGCACCATTCTAGTCATCCCTCTAGTTATACCTAGAGTTTTATAGATGGTACCTCTATATGGACCTAGATGTTTTAATTTATTTATGGAAGATGAGGAGATAGTCCCCATATATGGGACCAAGAGAGGTAAAGATACAGAGTTTTTGGATCCCAACATGCCATTTAACCAGGACATAAAAAGGGTCAGATGTGATTCGAGGGAGATTGACTATAATGATAGAAAGAACTATGTTAGTATTACTGTGGGTGAAACCCCTATTATAGTGCACCACTACCACTATACCCTTCGCTAGTTGAGATATCCCCACATAGGAATGATCTAGATGTGAATGCCTAGTGCATCCTAGGTATATCCTTATTCCCTTTCTTTACATTATTTACACACACTAAGGATGGTGAGTAGTTTTTAAGTTGAGGGTGGTGTACACCATAACAATTGTGGGTTTTTGTTGTTGTGTTTTTTTCCTATTGACCATGGTATGGTTGTAGAATTGATATTTCTAGGTTAATTTTGTGTTGTATTGTGTTTTGTTTCATATTGTGTTGTATTTTTGTGTAATTAGGATTTTTTTTGAGTATTTAGGGCCGTTGACCTATTTTTGCTATTGATTTTTAAGAAAAATGATACCCCTCCAAAAATTTGTTTTTAGAACTATGTGAATGTATCTATGTGTGACCATTGTGGATCTTGTTAGGGCATTAGGATTAGGGACATGACAATCATTGATAACTTGTTCATGAATCGAATAAGTAGTAGCTTGTGATGAGACTTTGTGCCATGTGTGTGAGATGCTACTTAGTTCCCTTTGTGTGTTTAATCAGAAACTTGCCCAATTAGTCTTGCCTAGGTTGTAGGATAATTGATTAGGAAAGGATCATAGGATATTTTTATTGCAGTCCACAATTAGCCTAAACAAGTTTCCATGTATGAATAAATATCCCTTAATCCTGATTTTTGAGCCTTATAGCCTATTTTTCTTATTACACCTTTCACCTTCCTAATTATGTTATAGTGAACTTATTTTGGCCTTGGTCCTCCTTGGACATTGCTCACCTCAACTTAAGCAAATAGCCAAAGTTGAGTGTGGCTATCATAGGGGTGCGTATTGTAAAGCGGGCAGTAGAAGGGTAAAATAAGAGAAAAGATAGTAAGGCTGGATGTGGAAGAAAAAGAAATGAAAAAAATATGAATAATAAAAAGAAAAAGAAAATTAATGAATAAAATAAACCACACCCAACCTGAATGCAAAATAAAAGAACAAAAAAAGAAATAAGAGTGTAATAAAAGAAATTAGTTGATAAGTTGGCCCTAAAGTTAGTATAGTACCAAGAAGGCTTAGTCACTAGATATATTCATATGTACTATACCAGTCCCCCAAGCCTACATTATAGGCCGAATAATGTCCTATAGTGATCCTAACTTGATTGTCTGAAAACTAAAGTAAAGAAAATAAGGGCAAGCCTATGATATTCTATGCTCAATTTTAGAATTTCTCTAGTGAGCGTGAGTGTCTCTTGACCTTTCTTACATTAACATGCATTATTCCAATATGAGTGAGTGGGTGTTCTTTATTGTGAGGGCACATGGGTTATATTTCTAGCTGCTTACTTGTCTGGGTAGTGTAACTTATGTATATGCATGGTTGTCTACTGCTAATGCAATTGCCATACCTTGATTCTTTTTTTTCATATAGTAGTTCTTCATGTATACACACAATTGGTTTTGGATTGTAGAAATAGGAGGGGTTAATGTTTTTGAGATTACAATGTTAATTGATTTCCTTAGATAGCTTAGAGTTTTCCTAGTTATGCATAGTTTTGTTTTGTTTTCTTGTGTTTCCTGATGACATGCAATGTTTTAAGTTATTGGGGTTGATGTGTTATGAATTTATAGAACTTTTGAGGCTCAAAACAAAGAAATATGCAAGTTACTTAGGTTGTTTTGTTAGATATGATGTGTTTTTATTATGTCTTTGTAGGAAATTAGGTTTTAGGACTATTCTAGAAGTAAGTAGTGAAAGCTAAAGTATTTTGCCATAGAAGTGGGCACCTATGACCCGTATGTGCTACCTACCATCTGTAGATGTCAGAAACTAGAAGTCCAGAGGCTTAAAAGTGCAGGAAAATGACTTTGTCACTTACGGAGGGGCACCTACGGTTTGTAGGTGCCACCTATGATCCATAGGTGATAGAGTAGGTTGCAGAGAGAATATATTGAGAGTTTAGAAGCTGCTGAAGAAGAGGGAGTCACCTACGTTGACCACCTACGGCTGATATGTGGCTTAGTAGGTGGCCATTGACCTCAATTTTCCTTTTTCATTCGGGAATTGATTTTTAGTGTTTCCTTATACTCTATAAATACCCTTTTTGCATTTTTAGTTAGATTTTTCACTCTTAACACTTAAAAACATATATCTGATTCCAGGATTTGAATTTAATGTTTGGATTATTTTGCATTGATGTTGGTTGTTATTCAGTTAAAGACTTTGGGTTTTATCCATTGATTATTGTGATATCATTTTAATGTCTTCAATTATAAATTCAATTTATAGTATTGCAAACATGAGTACCTAATTCCCTTAGCTATGGTTGTGGGAATCCTAGCTAAACAACAAAGTATAGGTTGGGTTCAATCCTTCTAGATAGTTGTTGTTGTATGCATTATAATTTTCTTTGTATTTATTGCTGTCTTAACAGTTGCAAATGTTAGGATCTATCCTATATTCACTATGAACCTAAGAGGGAGGTGGAGATTAGGAAAAGGAGATCACAATAGTGATTTGGGGTTAACTGCCAAAATCAGATTACCTCTATTATCTATTTATGATGGTTAACTTATATTTAATCAACTTGAGATTGAGAGAAGATAGTTAAAACTGGGATCCAAGGTAAGAGTTGGTAAGGAGATGCTCTAAGACTGAAAGGATATGAATAAAATTCACCAAAAGTATGCTAAGTTGTGGTTGGTGATACCTAACTTTCTAGATTCTACATGAATAGTAGTTTGATAGTTGGACTGACCATAAGAAGCCTATTGAGTTAGAAGCAGGGGGGACACAATCGTAGTGTTCATCTTCGACTGATTCAAAAAAAGTTGTGTTCTATTACTTTTTTGAGATTACTACTACAACCCCCCCATTTACTTTTTGCACTGCCTGTTAGTTTCAATAAATAAGAGATATAATTCCATGTATTCCCTATGGGTTCGACCCTAAATCGAGTTGGGTTACTTTACTTGATAATGACTACTTTAGCTTTAACTAGAAATGCAGTTTGAGCATTGATCATTCACCAAACCCTATTCTTACTCCCAAACCAGATATTTTTTGCCTTGTCCAGTGGTGGATCAGGGACCCACCTAGGCTCCACTAGAGTTTATTTCTTTTCTAGTACTTAGGGATGCAATGGTTTAGATCTTAGAATTGGTTAGTAATGCACCATATCATGGTCCACTATCTAGATATCAAAGTGGTACTAAGGCAGGGGTACAACCTATAGCTGTGGCTCCCAGAGTTGAGATCCCTCCTATATTGGTGGTCTCTCATCCTATAGTTTCTTAGCCTGCTATGTTGTTGAGGATAAAAAAATGCCAAGTAGATTCTTGAGATTGGCTTTACCTAGGTTTTCTAGTGCACTGAGCAAGGATGCTTATGATTTCTTGATTGCTTGTAAGGATTGGCTCCATAATTTGGACCTAGTTGAGACTCATGGTGTGGATTACACTACCTTTTAGTTGAACTAGGAAACTCAACATTGGTGGAGAGGTCATCTTCACTCCAGGACAGCTAGATCTTCCATATTGACATGGACTCAGTTCTCCAAGGTATTCTTGGAGAAACATATGCCTCGCAGTCTTAGAGATCACTTGAGGGATCTGTTCTTGAGGTTGGAGTAGGTCTAGGACTTTTGTGGAGTATGAAGATCACTTTCATGAGTTGGCTAGGCATGTTATAACTATCTTGACTAGCGAGTATAAGTAGGCTTAGTGTTTTGTTTGGGGATTGGGACTCTCTCTTTATATATTTACATAGAATTTGGTTGCTGTGGTCATATTTTTTTTGAGGTTTTTTTATCATTCTAAGGTTGTGGAGAAGATGTATCGCGAGGCCCAATGGGGCAGCGATAAGAGGCTATGATATCTGGGTAGTTTTAGTAGGAGTCATAGTAGCACATGGTTCAGAGGTAATAGTTCTCTAGGTAGGTACCCTCTACACTAGCCTTATCAGTATCAAGCTCAAGTTTAGTGGGCTCATTCATCCTAATCTTTAGATCACTAATGGAGGCCAGTTTAGTTAGTAATCATCCTAGCTAGAGTAATGGTTAGCCTATGAGGGGTTCATCTTTTGGTTATTCAAGATGAGGTGGTTATTTTGAGTTAGCCAAATCTTCTAGTTTTAGTGAATTACTTAGGCCATGTTATATTTATGAGGCCTTTGGCTATTTCCCAATACAGTATCATAGTCGTGGAGCAAGGGTACCTTTAGCTTAAATATTCCACTGATTAGAGTAGTTCTGCCCCCAGCTAGAGATAGGATGCATGGTCATTGGGGTAGTCCTAAAAGTGCTTATGGAGTTCCTTAGATAGGTATGATGGGAGATCAAAATAGACCCCAACCAAGTAGGCATGGACTATTGTATTCCATACCTGCTAGACCCGAGGCTGAGTTTTCAAATGCTATAATCACGACAACAATTTTGATATGCCATCAATTGGATTTTTCTTAATTTGATCTGGATCCACCTATTCTTATGTGTCTTTTAATTATGCTTGTGGTAAGAGTTATCTTGGGATTCTTTATTTGTGATTTTATGTGTCTCTACTCCTATTGGTAATTCATTAGTAGTGGATTGATTTATAAATAATGTATTGTGGTTGTTCAAGAGTTTGATACTTAGGATGATCTAATTGTGTTAGACATGGTGGATTTTAATGTAATTCTGGGCATGTACTAGTTATCCGACTATCATGCGGTCTTGGATTGTTTTACCAAGACCTTAGCCATGTCTGGCCTACCCTCCATTGTATGGTAGAGGGCTATTATCTGCATCCCTATAAGGATTATTTCTTATATTCAAGATAGGAGACTTATTTTAAAGGGTTGCGAGCCTTATGTCACTTATATTCATGATATTATTGTAGAGAGTCCATCACTTGACTCTATTCCTATAGTTCATGAGTTTCCTGATGTCTTTGCTAATGATCTATATAGTCTTCCTCCTTAGTATGATATTGAATTTGTGATTGATCTTGAGTTGGAAACCTGACCTATTTCTATGACACCTTACTATATGGCTTATGTTGAGCTTATGGAGCCAAATTCTTTGCTTTAGTATCTTCTTGGTAAGGCTTTTATTAGACCAAGTTTGCTTCCTTGGGGTGCTCCTGTGTTGTTTGTACTAAAGGATAGTTCCTTACATATATGTTCAAGACTATAGGAAACTTAATAAGATGACGGTGAAGAACAGATATCTTATACCTTTGATGATTTATTTGACAGATTAGGGAGCATCAATGTACTCTAAGATTGACTAGAGGTCTGGTTACATTAGTTAAGGGTACGACCTAAGGATACCCCAAAGATAGCCTATAGGTCCTAATATGACCATTATGATTTCTTGGTGATGTCTTTTGAGTTGACCTACGCCACAACTGCATTTATGGATTTGATGAACCATATGTTCGGGCAATATTTAGATTCCTTTGTGATTGTGTTCATTAAATATATCCTAGTGTATTTGAGGAATAAAGAGAAACATATTCAAAATTTGAGGATCATGATTTAGACTCTGAGAGATCTTAGGATTTTTTCCAAATTCTCTAAGTGTGAGTTCTGAATTGAGTCAGTGACATTCCTTGGACATATGGATTTTAGAGGTTAGTAGGAACAACACTCAGCCTTGGTGGAGTTTGCATATAATAATTGCTATCATTCGAGTATTAAGATGACACCCTTTAATGCTTTGTATGGTTGTCAATGACATTCCCGATTTGGTGGTTTAATACCTTTGAGATTAGACCCTGTGGTACAGAGTTACTTCAGGTTTCACTAGATAGGGTTTAGGTAATTTAGATAGGTTGAAGATAGCTCATAGTAGGTAGAAGTCTTATGCATATTATAGGCTACATGCCTTGAGATTTAGAGTTAGTGAACGATTATTCCTTCAAGTATCACAGAAGAAGGGTGTGATGAGGTTCGGGAGGAAAGGTAAGCTCAGCCCCGAATATATTAGACCCTTTGAGATCCTACACATAGTTGGTGAGGTGTCTTATGAGTTAACCTTACCCCAAGATTTTTCTATTTTCTATCAAGTTTTCCAGGTTTTTATGTTGCGATGACATACTCGCAGATGCAACTTATGTGCTCAGATAGGACTCGGTTCAGTTGGATAAACGGTTTACCCTTGTGGAGTATTATGTGTTCATATTTTCCAGAGATGTCAAGTGGTTGTGCATTAGGGAGATCCCAGTAGTTAAGGTTCAGGGGATACATAGCCCAGTATAGAAAGCTACTTTGGAGAACAAGACTGAGATGTGGGACCACTATCCTCACTGGTTCAAGGATTCAGGTACATCCTAATCCTTACTTTTTCACATAAAAGTACTTTTAGTAATGGATATTGTAATGGCACTCCTGGTCATTTTATGCATTTCTACTTATTTTCACCATTTAGATCTTTCCTATAGGTTTCCCAAGTCATTTATGACTTGTTGGAGCTGATAGTTCAATACTAGGTAGTTCTTTTGGTTTTTAGAGCCAATTTCTCTATTTTGAAGTCTTCACTGGTTAGAATTGGATATCGGGTGAAAACCTTAGTGAAATGACCTCGTGTACTAATTCTAACATTTCTAATAGCTTCAAAACATCTACTTTAGACCCTTGGTTGGGGTTCCAAGGCTTTTGAACTCATTTAGGCTATTGATCAGAAATTAAGAAAAATAGCAATTAGGTGTGAAACCCACTTTTCATGAAAATTTTATGTGTTTAACATTGATTTTGATAGGGTAAGATAGTTCATTTGCATATACGGTATTCCAAATAAAACTTGAGGGGTCTGTAAAGACTCAATAAAGTTCCAAATCTTCAGCTGGTGCACCTTCTTAAGCCCCCTTTGGGTCACTAAAGTGAAAGGCCACTAAAGAAGCCAGTCGGTCTCTTAAGTGACTAGTCTTTCCCAACTAAGGGTTGCTAACGTAGATCCCTTATTGCTTAAGCATAGGCCGCTT
The DNA here is from genome assembly GCF_002878395.1 of Capsicum annuum. Taxonomy (NCBI): domain Eukaryota; kingdom Viridiplantae; phylum Streptophyta; class Magnoliopsida; order Solanales; family Solanaceae; genus Capsicum; species Capsicum annuum. The sequence goes on along the minus strand of NC_061118.1, from coordinate 30,688,128 downwards.
AAGAGGGTGCCACTAAATGATAGGTGTGCAGGTAGCTGGTTGCTTAAGCACTATTAAATTTGTGTGACAATAGGAGAAAAATTATTGTAGAGTTTGATGAGGCTAGATACATGATATTTATGCTAGTTTGGTAGTTGGAAGTTGGTGATAATTATGGACCACGTTCAGAGGTCTATTGACATTGTGTTTTGATTCAAATCCAATAATTGATGATATAAGTTCTGGTTTGAGTTCAACAAATGATGATGATATTGAGTTCCCATTTGAGTCCAACATTGAGAGGATATGTATGCTATATTATGGAATGGATGCATTCACGGTCATGGCTTGAGTGGTGGTTAAATAATGAATTTTTAGTTATTTTTTCTTTGATTGCACCCTCCAGGTTTATCGAGGCAGTGTTGGGATATTTACTTTTTCGTACTTACTGGCTTATGGGGATATTTTTTTTTGTTATAGCTATGCAATTTTTTTAATGTTATTATCATCTTGGATTCTTTATTTACTTATGTACGATATTGGAGCATTATTTTTGGTTTGCCTTTTTACCTTGACTTAGTTTATTTATCTTGCATTTTTGTCATATTGTATCATAATTTAGCTCAGTTAGCCAATGAAGAGTAATGAGTACCTATGGCTTTGGTACTCATACTACACTTCTGCACCTTTGGGGTGCAGAACTGAGTACTAGTGTCTGCAGCTAATGTTACGATCGTGGTGCTTAGAGGTCGAAGACAGGGTAAGCTCTCAGAGTTATAGTTACCCTTTTCTCATTCTTCTACTTTTCTTAATCTTTCTTTATTCGAGACTGATGTAAATTGTCTATTACAACACTTGTATTCCCTTTTTCTAGTGGTACTTGTACCGACACTACGAGGTCATGGGATTTTATTTTTATCTTATCTATCTTTCAGACTATTTTATTACTTAATTTGTTGTTTTAGGTCTTTACATGTAAATTTTTGGCTTTTATGCCATTTTCCACCAAATTATCCCATAAATTTTAGCTCAGGCTATGGTTTGGATTACCTACTGGTGGGATAAAGTAGGCACCATTATGGCTTATAAATTAAGTTGTGAAAGAGGGCGAGGCAGGGATCGTGGATGGCCTACAGGTAGAGGGCAAGAATGAGGAGCTTCCCCAGTTAGTGAACGTGATAAGGTTGCCTCTCCTGAGCTTGAAGTTATGTATACGGAGGATGACTATTAGACTATTGGTGTTGGGATATCTCAAGTCTCATAGAGTTTAGTAAATACCCTAGTACTCGGATCTATTGATTAGTCTTATGAGTTGTCTGGATGGTATTCCCCAGGATGGTGTTCCTTTGAGTGTATCATGTATTCCTCAAACTTAAGGAGGTGTTCAACCACTAAGTCAAGCTTCTACTTATGATATTCTGACTTTAGTGGTATAACTATTTCTAGTGTTACCCCCCACGTATGGATTCATTGACTACTAGATTTACCATTCATTCTATTACTTTAGACCCCATGATGTTTTTTGATGATCAGAAAAGAATTGAGAAGTTTATATTCTTGGATTCTCCCAAGTTTAGTGATGCTATTAGAGAGGTCGTCAATGAGTTTTTAATTGACTGCTAGGAGAGGTTGCATAACCTCGGATCCCTTGAGTCTCATGGTATTGCTTATATGACTTATCAGTTGACTAATGTCGCTAAAAATGGTGAAGGAATCTTTGTAGTTTTATACCATTGGATTTTCCTACTATGATATGGACCCAATTTTCTAATACTTTTCTAGAGAGCTTCATGCCTTATAGTCTGATAGATCAAATGAGAGATTAGTTTGATCACCTAGAGCAGGTCCCCAAGTCCATTTCTGAGGATGAGGCATGCTTTTATACATTATCCAGATATTCCATCGCTAGTATCCCTACCAAGTCTAAGAGGATTAAGAAGTTTGTCAAGGGGTTGAAAGATCCTTATCATTTGTCTACAACTCAGATGGTAGTTTTAGGAGATTCTTTTTAAAATATAGAGCACTCTAAGTTGATTGAGTTAATTAGCCATGCTACTCAGCGAGGCACCAAGAAGGTGTGCCGGCAGGGTGAGTTTAGTGGATATACATCTCAAGGTAGGGATTTCTCCAATAGATTTTTGCTTTATTATCATGTTAGATTGATTCATGAAACTTTATAGGGATCAAGTGGTAGAACTTTATTTTCTTTGGCTCTTGGTAGCCAGGGGTTAGGTCATGTGAGTAGAGCCTCCAACTTTAGTTCGTTGAGACAAGGTGAGCGTTTAGGTCCTTCTATTTATCTAAGCATGATGCTAGTAGAAAAAATTACTTTGCACGTCATGAGATTAGTCACTACGTCAGGGATTGTCCTCGACATGCTTTCATATTTTCTTAGTAGGGTCCTCAGCTTCAACTTTTCCCACTCCTATTTTTGTAGTTAGATGTAGTGGATAGAGTGGCAGGAGTAGAACTATAGGTTCTTGAAGTAGAGCTTGAGGAACTCGTGGTTGTGGATGTAAGTTTGCTCAGCCCGAGAGTAGATATGGTCAGTGTTATGCTATACTAGGGAAACTCGAAGTACATGCCTCCAATGTAATTATTATAGGTATCTTACTGATGATCTTCTTTCAAGTTATTTGACTCATATTCTAAATTCTCCTACGAGTCTACATATTTTGCTACTTTTTATAATGCTTCATATATGTCCCTTGTGCCTCTCCGTGTTTCTACCCTATTAGGAGATTCTTTAGTTGTGGATCAAGTGTACATGTCTTGTGTTGTGACCTTTACGAGTCATGAGACTTGAGTAGATAATTATCCTAGATATGGTTGATTTTGATTTTATCTTGGGTATGCGTTGGTTAGATTCTTATCATGCTATTTTGGATTGTTATTCCAAAATTATGACTTTAGTTACTTTGGGTGTTCCAAGGATAGCTTGGATTGGTACTCTAAAATTGGGTCTGACGGGAGTTCTATCTTTTCTACATGCTTATCACATGTTAGAAAAGTGATGTCGTCCTTATTTGGCTTTCATTAGCGATACTAGTGTTACATCATTCCCTTCTTTGGAATTTGTTCGAATTGGTAGGGAATTTTAGGACATGTTTCCTATAGATTTGTCTGGTATGCCTATGTATCGTGATGTGGTGTATAGGCTATCTTTGGATCAACATCTATCAACTATTTATCCTGTGTTTCATGTCTCCATGTTGAAGAGGTACTGTTCAGATGATTCCCATATGATTTGATGAGATTCTATTATGTTAGACTCTATTTTAAACCTTTAGGAGGAGTCTATTGCTATCCTAGACAAGTAGAGTAGAAATTTGAGTTCTAAGAGTATTGATTCAGTGAAGGTCTGGTGGAGAAATCTCCCTATTGAGGAGGCTACTTAGAATGTTGAATCTGACATGAATTGTCAAAAATTCAACTTTTTACCGCTCCAGGTACCTTATTTGATTTATAGTTTAAGGATGAACTAGTGTTTTAGTGGTGGATAATGTAACAACCTGGTATGTGAACTTTTTCTTTTTATGTATTTTACTAATTTTTCCCGCCAAATATTTTTTATATGTTGATTATGAGGTATGGGGATGGATGGCATGGTTCCTAATTCATTCGAGGGTGATTTGCGAGATTTCGAGACTCTTAGAGTTTTAAAAGCCATTAGTTTAACCTTGGTCAACATGTTGTGTTTTGAGCACTGGATGGCGATTTGGATAGTTCCATTAGATTGGGAATGTTGAATTTTAATTAGTACAGAGGTTCATTTGGTTTTGGAACCTTTAAATTACATTTTGATCCTCTATTTGGAAACTAGTGAAAAATGCCTAAATCGGGTCCCAGGGGTTACGTAATGACCCTCTAGGTCATTTTCTGTATTTTTGCTCATTTTTTGCATTTAGAGCTTTCGTATAGATTCTCCAAGTCATTTATGACATGTTGGAGCTGATGTTCGATTACTGAGCAGTTTATTTGGTTTTTAGAACCAATTTCTTTATTTGAAGTCTTTGCTGGTTAGAATTGGCTACCAGGAATAAACATTAGTCAAATGACCTCATATGCCTATTTTTATAGTTCCAATAGCTTCAAAACATTGATTTTAGGCTAGGAGGACCTCTTATCTGGATCCTACAGCTTCCAAACTCATTTTGGGCTATAAATCAGAAGTTAAGGAAAATGGCATGTCGATGTAGGACCCAGTTTTCATTGAAACGACCTTGGATGGAAATTTTGTCTGGACCATTAAGTCCAGAACTTCAAATTCAATAGGGTATCATAGTTCATTTGCATATACGGATTTTTGGATAAATCTTGAGGGGTCGGTTGAGACTTTAAAATTTCAAAGTCTCAGTTGGTGCTAGAGCATCTCTTAAGCACCCATTATGTTTCTTAAGCAATGCCCGTTTAAGACACTATCCAGTCACTTAGGTGACATGGAATTTTCCACAAGTATCTCTTAAGCGGCCACTGGTAGCTTAAACAACATTTAGCAGATTAAGCGAGTGTCACTAAAGATACCCTTAGACCCAGTGTCCTCTTAAGTGACACCTGAGAACACTATAAATTCACCACTTAGCCCGATTTCTCCCATTTCCACCAATTTTCAAGAACATATAACTCTAAAAAGTGTAAAAATTTAGAAGGACTATTAGTGGGTGATTTTGGAGTTTTTATACGCTCATATAATATGTTTCTTCTCCGAATTCTTGGTAATTTTCCATCAATTTCACGGATTAAATCCTTTAGCTTTCTTTAAAATCTCTATAATATTGGTAGGTTGATTGTAGTACCTATATAGCTTAGAATTTACCCGTTCTTGAGGGTAAATGTTTTTTGAGCATAGAGGGACGTATTGATAGTTTCAAAAGTGCAATTCAGCAAGCGGGCCCAATATAAGATTTTTACTTAGTTTTGGACCCGAAGCACAATAGTGCAATATTCGTATCATTGTTCTCCTTTTGATGAGTGGATTATGATTTTGATAGCATGACATCTTACAAAAGGTTCTCAAAAAGTATATTCATTGGTTTAGCAAATTCTTCGAGCTTTTCTTTGGCGTCTAGGTAGGCTAGGTTTACCTTCTTCATAGATTGAGCTAATTCATAGTATGATTATGTTATTATGATAGATATGGGATAAAATTTAGGTATTGGAGGTATAACTTATATGATTTGTATTATTTGGACTGTTTAGCCTATTGAGGAATCGTATTAGGTAAAATTTACTTAGTTACACAAGTTTCAGGTACAATTGCTATCTTAGGGTTAATTAAGGCTTATTTAACATCTAAAAGTGAATTTAGATACCCTAGCCTAGTCTAGGTAGAATTTGCCTTACAACAAATTTTGGGCTTAGAAATGGGCTCTTCCGACCATCTTTAGTCCTTGATTCCTGTTGGTACAAGAGTAAATGTCTAGTAGAGTCCCACATATCTGAACGATGACATTTGTTTCTTATCTTTGGAAGGATACAGGACATTTTTAGGAATTCTTCACCTATTCACTCATTTTTTTCTATGGTCTGATTTGGTTTCTAGATAATTCCTTTAGTTTTACTCTTTCGTAGAGGGATAGGATGCGTGCTATCGCTACACGAGATGAGGATCCTAACACTAAGCCTAAGGATATTATAATTATTTATGGAAGAACTAGATGTAATGGACAACCAAGAGATGTATGCGCAACTAGGGGCCAGGATGGGGGCCTTCACCAGACCCTATTCTTGCTTCTAAGCCAGAGGTTCTTCAAACTTAGCAAACGGTAGACCAAGGATAATCCTAGACTCCATCGGGGTTTATTTCTTCTTTAGTTCTTAGGGATTCTTTGGTTTAGCAATTGGGATTAGTTGGTGGTGCACCATCTGGTGTGCATAGTTTACGGTTAGAGTGGTACTAAGGCGAGGGCATAGTATATTGCTGCGACTTCTAGAGTTGAGGTCCCTCTTACATTGATGGTTTCTCAGCCGCTAGTTACCCAACTTGTGAGGTCTATTGAGGATTAGAAGATGTTGGGTAGGTTCTTAAGATTGGCTCCATCTAGGTTTTCTGGTGTATCGGGCGAGGACGCTTATGAGTTCTTGATTGCTTGCGAGGATAGACTCCATAACTTAGTCCTAGTTGAGAGTCGTGGTACGTATTACACTACTTTATAGTTGGACATGGCATCTCAACATTGGTGGAAAGGTCATCTTGATTCTAGGCCAATTGGATCTTTCCATTGGCATTGACTTAGTTCTCCGAGATTTTCTTAGATAAGTGTATGCCTTGCAGCCTTAAGGATCGGTTGATGGATAAGATCTCAAGGTTGGAGAAGGTATCCATGACTGTTGTGGAGTGTGAGGCTAAATTTCATGAGTTGTCTAGTGATGTGCTATTGAAATATAGCACATTCAATGCTTAAAACGAGGAAAATATGCACGTTTTTAGGTTATTTTGTTTGATAATATGCATTTTGGGTATGTTTTGTAGGAAATCATCTTTTGGATGCTAAGTTCATGAAAAAGTGAAAAAGGTGTTTTTGGCTACTTTTTTGACCAATTATGGATGTTCGGGACACTTTTTGGCTTATTCGTGATCAAAGCATGTTTGAGGAGTGAAGAAGAGAAAAAAAGATGACTCCCAAGACTTACTAAGTCAACCTGCGGACTGCATGGAGGACCTATAAACCACCAGTAGGAAAAGCAAGTGTTAGAAGTCCTAAATCCCAAGAGTTGAACTAGAAGGATTTTTTCATCCGCTACTTGCGCCCAGGGTGAGGACCGCATGTACTACCTCTGTCCAGGGTCTAGACGGTAGGTACTACATGCTCCCAGGATCAGGGAACATGTACATACCATATGTGGCCACTGACACAGTCTTCTCCTATTTTATTCAGGCTTTGGTTTTATTCTTTCCTTATGTACTATAAATACCCTTTATGTGTTTTTAGTAAGAAAACACAATTTTGATACTTATAAACATATTTTAATTCTGAGAGTTGATTTTAATGTCAGGATTCTCTTGTATTGTCTTTGGTTGGTTAATCCTATTACAGTTGTGGGTTTTCTATTTCTTATTATTGTGATTTCATCTATGTTTTTGATTATGAATGTTGTTGATTTCTTCGCAAACAAGAGTGACTAGAAACCCATAGCTAGGATTGTGGAAACCCCGAAGGATTAACGAAGTAGGGGAAGTGCTATTGTTGTTCTGCGCTGATACCCATGCATGTATTGCTTTATCTTCAATATAATAGTTTTCTTAATGGGTGGACAGTGTTAGAATCCTACCTAGATTAGTGCTACTTACTCCAGAAGAAGAGTAGTGACTAGGAAAAGATAAAAACAACAATAATTTTGAGTTTAACTGTTGATCCATGCTTTTAGGGTTTATCTTAGTAAGATAAATTTTATATAATAACTGGAGACTCAAAAGGTAATAGTTAATTAGGACCAAGATAAGGATTAGTAAGGTAACATCGTAAGACTCAAAAGGTAAAGGGTAAAATCCTTCTACTCGTCCAAAACACTGTAGAAGGTACATAACTTATCAATTCTGCATGCAAGGTATCGAGTTGGTTCAACAAAGCATGATAAGACTACAGAGTTGAGAAACTAGGGGAACACAATCCTAGTTTTACCAATACTGATTACAATTGAAGTTGATATTTGCTCCTTGTTCGATATTGCCATTCAAATCTCCCCATTTACTTTTCTAGTTTTTGCCCATTGATTACAACATCTGAGATCCCCAAGTCTATGTATTCCCTTGAGATTCGACCCCAACCTTTGGTGGGTTACTATATTTGACAATGAACACAAGCATCTTTGGAGAAGAGGTGTAGCTTGGGCATTATAAAATTTTGGCGCCGTTGTCGGGGAATGCAATGTTGATTTTTGAATTAAATATTATAGGTTTTGGGTTTTACTTTTTTTGTAGTTGGGCATATGCCGGTGTATACCTAACACACAGAGTAGAGGCAATCCCTTACCCCCACTGATTCCAAATCCAAGAGGATCCTATAAACACCTATTCAGATGTCAGTACAAAACAGAGATGACATTCTTGAAGGGGTTTGTATTGTTGTACCTCCCCCTCATCCTGAAGGATTTTAGGATATTATTGACCATTAGACGAAAATGCTATTATATAAAGATAAAAATGAGAGGAAGGCAATAGAAGATTCTCAATGGATAGCTTGGGAGGTAGAGTTGATGTGCAAAGACAAGAAGCTGAGCGTCGAACATTACTTGGTGGAAACTAGAATATAATTAGTGGTAGCTGAGCTCATGTGATCCTAACATACCAGTATATGCAACCATATGAGGATTATGAAGAGGATTTAGGGTATGTTGAGCTGGCAGAGACTGGAGCCATTATTCCTCCAACTTTACCCCAAGCATTAAGTTTAATATATCGAGTGCTATGATCCATATTTTATACATGAATGGTATGTTTGTCGGGTTTCCTACTGTAACACCCCAATATGGTACCTAGAATGCTACACGGTGCTCATGACCCCGAAGGACCACAAGCTAATCCATAACTGATATCTGTACCTGAACACTACATAATATACTGTATGATTGGGGAAATAAAGGCTGCAAGGCCATAAGGTTTAAAACTACAACATAACTGATAAAAATATAACATATCGATGGGGTATGAAATACCCAAAACAACTGAAATAAGTGTCTAAACATGGTAGTCTGAAAAGCCTCTAACTGACTAAACTGTCCAAATAAGGAGTTGATGGGACATGTTCCCAACTAACTCCAACTAATAAATTAATTAATGAGATAACAAAGTAATGGTTATGTCCTCGAAGGATGAGGTCTCACTGCTAACTTTGACTACTGAGACTGGAATTCTATTGATACTCTGGAGCTCGTGCTTTTAAACCTATGGTATAAAACACCATAGCGTAAATGCGTCAGTATATTTGAATGTACTGGTATGCATGTGAGGTAGGATGAATGCAATGGGTTCATATACATGAACTATACTAACTGACTGGGTAACATGAACGTGAGAATGCATGCATGAATACATAATAACTATAACTGAGTTTGTGACAACATGATTACTAAACCTGAGTAATGATAACATGAGATACTAATAACTGTATAACTAAAATAACTGATACTGAGCGACTGTATCTGACAGTCTAGATTCTGATGGAACTAGCTGAGTTTCGTACTATCTAAGTTGACTGTATCTGACAGTCCTAAATTTTATAGAATTATCTAAGTTCTATTACTGAGACTAAATTACTGTATCTGATAGTCCTGATTTTGTAACTGAAACTGTGGGAAGTAGTTAGCTAACCGACATACCCCTAATACATCATTATGGCCGAGTTGGGGTCCACTCTGTAATCCCAATTGAAAGGGTATCAATACCGCACCACCGGTAAGGATAAGCTGTGAGTGACCCTCATCGACAGTGTCCCCAAAAGAGAACGGTGAGGCCTTCATCTGACAGTGCTTATCCACCTTACCAACCCTCATCTGACAGTGTTGATGTCTCAACCTATGCTGGATACATAGTTCTGGAATGCAAGGATGACTTCTAAGAATCACACCCTCATCTGACAGTATGTGTTCCAATCCTTGGGTTTACTCGGTGCTAATCCCTCTCCCATCTGAATAGACACTGAACATGGATTACTAAACTGAACTGGACTAAATTAACTGAGTTCCATTGACTGGCAGAATAGTACTGAGATTACTGTATTACTGAGCTTTCCTGAGTCACATGATTGACTGAGTTCTATGGATCGTGGCTTGATTGAGGATATCTTGAAATCATAACACTAACTCTAGGCACACAACTATTTTTTGGGTACAAGTATCCCCAGGACTCGATGGAAAGAAACTGACAAAAGCATGACTTTCTTGAATACATGACCAACATCACAATCCTTAATTTATTTATTAAGGCATTTAATCAAACATTTGACATGCATAAACTTGTACATAAATGGGGATTTCATATTATCATACTAGTATGGAACTTTACTTTCACATAGGCATTTAGTCAAACACATGGGGAGCATGCTTTGGTTATCCAATCATCAACACATCTAATAATCATGGATACATCAATCAACTTGTAATTTGAAAGGGGGTTTATCATGATTTTGTATGCAAATCTTCATATACTAGGGTTAACCATTGAAATATGTAATTTAAAACAAGAATCAAAACCCCACAACATTATGAATATGAATTTCAATTCAATTTAAATCATGAACATTCATCAATACACAAATATTGTATTTTGAAAAGAGATTCTTGAGCTTCATGGGCGAAAGGTACCCATGAATCAACACATGACATACCTTGATTGTGAGTTTCTTGAAGTTTTTGGACTTGAAGAACTTGAATTTCTTGGTTTCTTGAAGAAGGATTTGGATCTTGTTCTTGGGGATTACCTTTGAGAGAAAACCCTAATTTGATGTTGTCAATGAATAATGAACTTATGAGCCTTGGTCTGATATAATTAGGGGTTAAAATAGGTGGAAAAAGACTCAAATACCCTTTAAAAATGACTTGAAATTTGTTGAACGGGACCTGCGACGGTTCGTGGGGTGGTCCGTCGTTTCGACCATCGTACATGGACCAAAAAAAAAACTCACTACCTTATAGCGACGGCTTGGGTATCACTAGTTTCTAAAAATTCCACATGTACAAAACTGGATTCATCTTTCAAAGTAAGTTTCTAACATTCTTGGGATGATTTCAAGCTAGGTAGAAGTATGGGGTATTATACCTACAGATGATATAAGCATGTATCTAGACAATTTTACTGGAATTTGCACTTTATATAAATATCCAGGGATGAATGAGAAGGTGCTTATATTAGGTTGTTCCCTTTCTCGTTTATAGGATAAGCATCATTATGGCTAGGGGAACTTCCAAGAAGATCTACCAGTACATGGAATGAGTTGTGCAGACAATTCTTGAACTGATTGTTTCCTCTATCCAGGATGTTGTAGATTAAGGATAAGATCAATAGTTTCAAACAACTAATTTTTGAGTCCATGTATGAGTATTCGTTCAGGTTCAAGAAGTTGAATATGGTTCCCAACTATCAGATTTCAGGAATGAACTAATCGGAGTTATTATATAGAGCCCCGACTATAATTTCCAAAGATATAGTAGACACTACCTCTAGAAGGGATTTTATGAGATTGTGTTGGAAGGTAGCTTCTAATATTCTAGACTAGATCTCGCTCACTAATCGAGGGTGGAAAACTCGAGAGGCAAAAAGGGGTTCTGGTACTTATGCCATTAGAGTTGCTAGTGACTAGAAAGTAGCTGATGATTATATAAAGTAAGAGATTATGCTACTGAGGTTTGATCTTGGGTTGCTGGAAAAGCAGTTCATGAACATAAATTTCGAGAAAGTTTGTATAGTAGGAGAATAAGGTGTAGCTTCCAGAGCTTATTAGTCTATATTAGAAGAGAAGGCTAGGTATTTAGATTATTACTAGGAGGGTTTTTGAGCCCAAGGGCAAGGAAACCAAGGTAAGAACTACTATGATGATATATATAGAGACCACAGTAGGTATAGCGACGGTGACTGGAGATGAAAAGATGATAACAAGGAGAGGGGACAGGTCTATTCCTTATGGCAGACGAGATACTGAATCAAGAATGGAAGAAATGCTGAAAAAACTAGTGAAAGGTCAAAAAAGTCAGGAGAATTACCATAAGAATATTAAGGATAACATTTCAGGGTTGACTCAAAAGGTGGAATCTGATGCCACTGCTATTAAGAAGTTGGATCACCGATTCAGGAAAATGTCTGCTATGATCAAACAGAAATATCCTGTTATTCTTCCTAGTGAAAAAGTTCAAAGCCCACTAGCTATATGTCATTGTCTATCTATGACCACTAGTTATGGTGCCATAATTAATGAACCCCCTGTACCTACTATTGAGGAGTCAAAAATTGATAGCACTGAAAGCGATTAGATACTTGAGGCAGAGTCCAAGAAGTTGACATAAGGTGAAAATGATTTTGAGTATTATAAGGGTGATGATTAGGTCATCGAGATCAATGATCATGTGCACCCTTATAGTGAGACCCCTTCTTTACCATTAATAGAAAAGAATGAGGACCCTGGAGAAGTCACCATTCTATGTTCTATCAGGCCTTTGAATGTCAAGAAGGCTTTATATGACATGGGATCAGGAGTAAATGTGATGCCACTTGGCTTTGTACAAGATGTTTAGGATGGGGAACTCAAACATACATCTATAAAATTATTGATGGCTAACTTATCTATGAAGAATCCGATAGGTGTTTTGTGTGACGTAGAAGTCAAGGTTGCATCCTTTATGTTCCCTGCTGATTTCATGGTTCTTGATTGTGAGGTGAATTCTCAAGCCCTCATTATTTTGGGTAGACCCTTCCTATCCACTGGTAGGGTGTTAATTGATATGGTTCTTGGGGAGATCACCTTCAAACCGAATGATATGGGAGTGGTGTGTATAATAGATACTATTGGTGAGGATATTACTGTAGATACCAGTGTACAAAATGCACTAGGTGTTGATGAGATACATTTGGAAGATCGATTTATAGAATTTGAGATGTTGGATCTATGATATATAAAGACGAAGGTGGATATCTTACGAGCAGAGGTGTGCTCTCTCACTGAGATTCATATATTAGCCATCCCTTTAGTTGTATTCCCAATTATTTATCCATCACCTTTGCATGGTCCTAGACAATTTGATTTATTTGTAAAAGATGATGTAACGATCCCCATATTTTGGAACAAGAGAGGATGAAAAGGGAAAATTATAGAATCTAGGCATGCTATATGAGAAAGTCCTAAAAAGGGCCACCAATGATTTGATAGAGACTATGTTTCTTGATAGGTAGAGGCATGTTGAGCTAGCTGTGGGTGCATCTTCTTACAGTGCACCGCCAGTACTATGGCCTCCTCTAGTGGATATGCCCCCATTTGGGAAAGATCGTGACACAGACGCTTAGTGCATCCCAGGTACGTCCTTATTCCCTTTATTTTCTATTATTTTAGTGCATTGGGGATAGTTCACAGTTTTTGATTGGAGGTCGAATATACCATAATCACCATGAATTTTTTTTGCCGTTCTTTTTTTCTTGTCGGTTGTGGTATTGTTGTAGAAATGACATTTCTAGGTTTATTTGTGTTGTTTTGTGTTTTGTTTTATATTGTGATATATTTTGTGTAATTAGGAGATTTTTAAGTATTTAGGGTAGTTATCATGTTTTTAAGGATTTTTGAGAAAAATGATACCCTTCTAAAATTCTATGTTTTAGAACTATGTGAATGTATATATGTGTGAACAATGTTTTAGAACAATCTTGATCCTTGTTCTGAGCCTTGTAGTTTATTTCATTGTTTTCAGCTTTCACCTTCCCATTCATATTATAATGAACCTATTTTGGCCCTAGTCCTCCTTGGACATTGTGCACTTTAACTCAAGAAAATTTCTTAAGTTGAGGGTGGTTATCGTAGGGGCGTATAGTGTATAATGGGTATGAAGAAGGGTAAATTAAGAGAAAAAGCTAGTAGGGCTAGGTGTGGTAGAAAAAGAGAAGAAAAATTGTGAAAAAGCAAAGCAAAATGAATAAAAGACCATACCAACCTAGATGTGCAATAAAGGATAAAATGGGAGATATAAGGGTGGAATAAAAGGAAATTGGCTAGTAAGTAAGACCCCAAGGTTAGTGTAGTGCCAAGGAGGTTTAGTCACTTGATATGCACATAAGTACCATACCATCCCCAAAGCCTACATTACAAGCAGAGAAAAGTCCTCTAGTGATCCTAACTTGATATCTGAATGCTAAGATAAAGAAAATAAGGTCAAGGCTATGGTATTTGAAATATATTTATTGGAACTTCTATTATAAGTGTGTGTGTCTCTTGACCGTCCCTGCATTGACATGCATTATTTCATATGAGTGAGTGGGACTTCTTTGTTAAGCGTGCACTTGAGTCATATTGCTAGCTATTTTCTTGTTTTGAGTAATGTAACTTGTATATATGTGTGGTTGTCTGTTGCTAATGTAATTCCATACCTCGATCCCATTATGTCACATTGTTGTTCTTCATGTTCATACACAGTTGGTTTTGAAAAGTGAGAGTGGAGGGGGTGTTGTTTATTGAGCTTAAAGTGTGGACTGACTACCTTGAATAGCTTAGAATCTCCTAGTTAAGTATCATTTTTGCTTTGTTGCATTTTGTTACCTGAGGACATTGAAACAATCTAAGTTGAAGGTATTGATGTGCTAAAGAAATATTGCAGTTTTGACACTTAAAACAAGGAAAATATGCAAGTTTTTAAGGTTATTTTGTTATATATTGTAATGCTCCAAAAATTTGTCCCGAGATGTCACACGTTGCTAAGGACCACAAGTGATCCCAAGCTAACCCTTCTGCTGGCATAACTCATAAGAAACTGAATAATATGCATAAAATGACTGAGTTTACTATGTGGAAACATAATAATGATTGAATTTGGGAAAAATACAATATCAATACAACTTTTACATTCTTATAAAGTATGAGAGAGGGACTGAGAATACATAATTGACTCTAACTGACATCTTTGAAGCCTCTACTATGCTGACTATAGATAGCTGGGACATGACCCCCCAACTATCCCAAATCAATATAACTAAATAAATAATATAAAATACTACTCAAACTATATGACTGACTTGAGCCCTTGAATCAAGAGGACTCATCACCTACTGACTGGAAGCTGCAATCTGTCTGAATAGGTATGCATGATACAACTGAACTGATTCCTACATTATGAAATAATGTAGCACATAGACATATATGTGGATCAGTACTTTGAGGATGTACTGAGTATATGGGGGTGAATGCATAAGTAAAACATAATATCAATCATCATAATTTGTAAAACAATGCATGCTAAATGTAAATGACTCATGGAATATCTGTAATACTGAAGATCATGAGTAACAAATCATACTTTATAAATCTAGTGAGTCATAACATTTAGTTCTAAAAGTTGTACTTGCATTCTCTCTTTAAATCATACTGTCTAAGTGTAGAAAGGACTCACTCTTTAAATCTGAAATTTGAAACTAATATCTTTCTGTAAAGCATAATCTAAGTAAGCTTTGTGATCCTTTACACTTAGTTTTATAAAAGATTTCTGTTATTCTTTTCTGAGGAACTATTCTTAAAATCTTTACCATTAAGCTATAAGGAAAAACACTTTATCTTAAGGCTTTAAACCAATAGACTGTTTTAAGAGTAGGGGGACATCTTTTAGGAGGTTCTTCTAACCGACATACACTATGTGAGCATCCATGGAGTCCCACGTCTGGCCCCCATTAGGTAAGGATGTTCTATCCTTGCCTGTTGAATAGAACTTCTATCTTAAGTAATCATAATTTGAGTCAACCACGTAGAAGTGGGAATAAATCTAAATCCTACGTTGGCACGTAGTTTTGGGGTATGAAACCGTAGTAACTTACCCATTTCGGTGCTAAATACTATTCCTATTCTTATGCTTAAGATCTTAAGAAATCCACTTCAAAAATAGTACAAGGGTTTACAAAAAAACCAATTATGCTTTTCTTTCTTTAAATCTCAAGTTATCTGAACAAAGTGGATTCTTATCTTAGCTTAGGACCAAAAGGTCAAATCTTTATCAAAATCTATGAATAATCTTATCTGAGGGTGCTCATGGCACAAATAATCTCGAAATAACTATCTTAAATTGGGGCTTAACGAACCATGCATCAAGCTCATGTTAAAACATCTTAAAATTCATGCTTGATAATTTTAAACACTCATAATTCACTATAAAATCTAGAAATTACTGCATAATGCATAGAAATATGAATATAGTCATGTAATTCAACTTCTAAATCATGGGAAATCTCATAATCTCATGAATTGCAGTAAATTTTTAATTAAAATAAAGTTTTGGGTACAAGGATGAAAGAATTATCCTTGTTCAAACCCCACATACCTTGGATGATGAACTAGATGAATAAGCTTGCTTTTAAGATCCTATTTGTTTTCTTGAATAATAATTCTTGGAGTTCTTGTATTGGGAATCCTTAATCTTGAGTTTCCTTGGATAATTAATGGAGGAATTTGGATTTCTTTGAGGGAAAGTTTGAGCTTTAGGGTTTTCATTTGAGAGTGAATAGATGAAAAGTGAATATGATGATCTTTGAATGTGTTAAATTCTCTGTTATTCACGACGGGCCTTGGAAAAGACCAAAGAGCCCTATTTAAACTTCAAGTCAGAACTGAAAAATGCAAGTTCCTTACAAAAATGCGAAGATTAATCTTACAAAAAGAGTTACTTCACTAGATCATTGAAAAGAAGCTTTGAAGGCCAACAACGCCTTAGAAAAAAGCACAATATTGACTGATGGATGGAAGAAAGATACGTGAGATCATCACCGACACCATCCAACACTGACTGAAAGATGACACCAGATGCTATGTGCAAGAATTTACTATTCACTGCAACCTCTAAGGAATTACATTTCATAGTTTACCATGAAACCATCTCCAGTGGGTTACCCTTATTTGCAAGAAACTAGGTCAGATGGGTTACCCTTTCTAGTGGGTTACCCTTATTTCCAAGAAACCCTCTTACATGGGTTTGCCAATAAACTTCTTGTCCAGCGACTTGGTATAAACCTGCTTGCAAGGATCTTACAAGCTATTAAGCCACCTGCTTGACAAGATGCCCAGTCACCTGCTTGCGTATGCTGTCACAAGCCAACAATATAAGTGTTTTTTAATTTTATTAGGTCCATCACTTGTTTGTGGTTCCTAGTTCAAATAAATTATGTTGTATATATCCTCTAGAAGTATGTGCCTAAGATAATGCTTATCTAGTCCTCATAGATAGGGATTATCTCTTAGAATATAGGATAGGATTGTAATTTTTTATTTCAAGTTTATCTGTACTTTAAGCTTATCTAGAGCTTCATTCTCTTATAAAAGGAAGCATAGGCCTTTATTTGAGGATCATCAGTTTCTCCACTTAAAGATTAGTCTCTCTTATTGAATGAAACTCTCTACACCCAAATTCTCTCTTTTAAAGTTTGATGTTATCAAAAAATTATTTTTTTTGGTTAAGTTCTCTCTTCCAAATCGATGGGTACTTTGATCCTTTAGGTAGGAGTAGTAGGGAAAGGAAATAGTTCGGCATGTACAATTGTTGTGATGCAATGTAGAACTTTGAAGTGTTTTCCATGAAAATGAAACAAAGTTAGCTCTGTCCATGTGATATAAATCTTCAATTACTTTCCATGTTTATGAAATGATATTGTCTTGTTCTGTATGATAGCTTTTTTATTTGCTTTCTTTTCTTTGAAGAACACATGGATTTGAGGTCTGACATAGTACACCTTTATTCCGTGGATGCTTGAGGGCAATAGGCCTTGGGAGAGATTCCCTAATACCTGTTTATCTCAAATATAGAAAAATTCTATGTGTACTGGTAGACTAAAGATTTACTGCATTGCATGACTGGCAAATACCAAATAGACCGGGTGAAAGTGGGGGCACAAAATGTACTAGCAATATTAACTAGGTGATTAGAAATAAAGTTCTAAACTTTCCAACATTATAGGTTGTGTCATGACCACAGAGGTAGCACTCCATATGAAATCAAAGCTCTAGTCTACACCACAAATCACAGTATCTAACCTTTCTAACATGATACGCAGTTTTACATTTATATAGACTACACGCCATACAAAATCAAAACTTTTAATTAACATACAATATCTTTCTTACGACTAAGCAACACATCTACTAAAGGATGGTTTGCCATGAACAAATACTTTGCAACCCTCAACTGGATGGCTTGACTTTGCCAGTCTTAGAACATAGTAAATCATTAGTCTCCTAGTACAAATACATTCTTTTGTATATGAGATAAATGTGTCTTACAATAGCTCTTCTATGGACTATTTCCCTCAAGCATCTGAGGAACAAAAATGTATTACATAATACCTCAGATCTACATGTTCTTCAAAAAAAAAAAAGCAAATGAAAAAGCTATTGTGTAGAACAAACCAATTTGTTTCATAAACATGGAAAGTACTTGGAGATTTATGTCGCATGGACATAGATCACTTTGTTTCATTATTATGGAAAGCTCTTCAAAGTTCTACATTGAAATCACAACAATTGTACATGACGAAGTGTTTCCTTACCCCACTACTCCTACCCAAAAGATCAAAGTACCCATCCCTTTGGAAGAGAGAAGCAAGAGTGAGAACTTAGCCGGTAGAGAGTTTCTTTTAAGTAGAGAGGCTAATCTCTAAGTGGATAAATTGATGATCCCCAACTAATGGCCTATGCTTCCTTTTATAGGAGAAGGATGTTCGAGATAAGCTTGAAGTACAGATAAACTTGAAATAAAATATTACAATCCTATCCTATCTTTAAGAGATAAGCCTTACCCATTAGGACGAAGTAAGCCTTATCTTGGGCCATACTTTTAGGGGATATATACAACCTACTTTATTCAAACCTTACTCCACTAACATCTGATAAGCCTAATAAAACAAAACACAAATATATTAAATTTATGTGACAACATGTGTAAGCAGGTGGCTCAATAGCTAGAAAGTAGGTGGGTCAGTAGCTTGTAAGATCCTTCCAAGCAAGTGTCTACTAAGTAGCTAGATAAGTAGTTTGTGGGCAAACCCATCTTAAAGGGTAACCCATCTGAGAGGGTTCTTTAGAGATAATGGTAACCCGCTGGAAAGGGTAACCTACTTGACAGGGTTTCTTGGATATGAGGGTAACCCACTGGAAAGGGTTTTATGGTCAACTCTAAAAGTTAATACTTCAGAGCTTATGGTAAATAGTAACTTTCTTGCACATGTCATTTTGTAATGCCCTAATTTTCTAGAACCAGAATGTCATACGGTGCTCATAATCTCAAAGGACCACAAGCTAACCCTTATCTGATTCCTACTGTAATAACTCTATAAAAATACTAAATAATGCAGAAAACTAGTAGAAAACTTTCCATAAAGTTCAAAACATCTAAAATAATCAATACTGAAAACTGAATACTAATACATCTGTCCAGAAAGCCTTTAACTGTCTGAACTGTGGAGCTGATAGGATATGTCCCCATCTAACTCCGTCTATTGAAAATAAACTAAATCTAATTCCATAATAAAATAAGGATCATCCTCAAATGAAGAGGAATCACTGCTACATCTACTGCTACAAACTGAGTTTGGACTGCTAAGGATGCTCTGGATCTCGTGCTTCTGAACCTATGGTATAAGACACCATAGCATAAGAGAAATGTATGTGTTAGTACTTTGAAGGAGGACTTTGAAGGAGGACATATGCATGAACAATTACTTATCTGAATAACATGAAAGTACTGAAGAAGGACATATGTATGAATGCACAAACCAAAATTAGAAATGCAGTAACATTGAATACGAACTCTGAATATGGGTTTCTGAATACTGACTTACTAATGAATGAGTCTACTAGTACTAATATCCGAGTTTACTAATACTGGGAGACTTAATAATTGAGTCTATTGAAATCGATGTCTAATCTTGTTGATACTGATATGATTTATTATATCTGAGATCAAGCCTATATAATGGGTGACCTCTGAGTTTACTAGTAATAATGTCTGATACTGGATAAACTAAATCTGGGATCAAGCCTATACAACGAGAGATCTTTGAGTCTACTAATAATGAATATGATTGTCTGAATCTGAGATCAAGCCTACATATAACGGGTGATCTCTAAGTCTACTGATAATGAATATGATTGTCTGAATCTGAGATCAAGCCTATATATAATGGGTAATCTCTGAGTCTAGTAATATTGAATATAATTATATAAATCTGAGATCAAGCCTATATAACGGGTGATCTCGGAGAGGTGGTCAAGCCTAGTATAACAGGTAACTGTGGGAGGTAGTCACTAATCGAAATGCCTCTTCTTGCTAGTTAGGGTCAAACCTGCACCCTAGTTGGACCCTTCTCTCTAAACCCAGCATGCCATGCCTAATATAACGAGTGACACCTGATTGGATCCAATCCTAATATAACGGGTGAATCCTAGGAGGTATTCAAGCCTAATATAATGGGTGACTCCTCATCCTGCATTGGCTACGCAGTTCTGGAGGTATAGGGATTGCTACTAATGACTCTTCATAAATAATAGGGGAACCACTATCCTTTTTCTCGCTTGGTGCTGAATCCTACTCCCAATTGAATAGACATCGAACTAATTCTTAGACTGTAGTAGAATGAGCTAAATCTATTACTGTTCATATTTCTTAACTGATTTGACTGAATTCACTTAGTTCAGTTGACTGACGGAATACTACTAAGGTCTGAAATAAATATTGAATACTAATAAGATCTGAGTTGAGTACTGAACTGAAGCTGGAATGCTAATGATACTTGGATTATTGAGATTTCTTAAGTTCTATAACTGTCTGAGAGTACTGAATTCAGTAACTGACTGAGTTCTAAGAATCGTGATTTGACTGAGATTATTGTGAAAACAGACATGGGCTCTAGACTTTCAGCTAAATTGTCAGGTATAATTACTCTGAGGACTCGATAACATACAAGTAAAACATAACCATCTTAAATAATCATGACTATGGACTTTCATTCACCATTACAATCATTAAAGCGTCTCTTCAAGAACTTGGAAATCATAAACATGTAATAGTATAGGGAGATATGCTACTGGCTCATACTCCATTCAACAAGGTCTTACAACAGACATTTTACATGTATTAAAGAACACATAATTAGGGAATTTAATGCTAACATGTCACAATTAATTCACTAAGGCTTTTCAAAAAACGCTTGGCATGCATGAACTTACACACAATTGGGGATTTCTAGTCAACATTCTATAATGACTCTAATTTCTTCACATAGCATTTTATCAAATATATGAAAACATGCTTTGGTTATACCATAGATTCCACACTTAATCATCATGTATACATTAATATCATGCAACTTTTTAGAGGGTTTATGAACATCATACAATTCATCACATACTAGAATCAACTCTTTAAATTGGTAGTCTAAATCATGAATTAAAACTCAATAATAACATGAATTTCAATTTCAATTCACATGAATCATGAAAACTCATAAATATAAGATCTTTGAATTTAGAAAAGGATTCTTGAACTTCTTGGGTAGAGGAACCCAAGAATTAACTTCTGACATACCTTACTATGTAATTCTTTAAAGATTCACAGTGAAACCTTGATGATTTGGGTCTTGGATTAGAAACCCTAGGTCTTGTTCTTAAAGTAAATTGAGAGAAACCAACAATATTTGGGTGTAAATGTACTGAATCTCATGTTAAAGAGTATATATAGGGGTTGGGAAAAGACCCTTTTTGCCCTTGGAATTAAAATCCAGAACTAGGAAAATCCCTATTTTACATGCTGGCGTGATGCGCCATAATCATGCCAGCTTACTAGAAATTGGACAATTGGGAAATTGAGCCTTGACGCGACGTAGTGGAAATCGTGTTACCACCTTGGTTGCAAACTGGAAAGATACTATGACATGGTGGAATTATCTAGGCTCACTGGAATTTGACAATTGCTATTTTGGCTGGCCTAGCAACGCTCTAAAGTTCCAGCTGGCATACTATCTCACTAAAATGGCTCTAACTATTCGCCTTAGTGTCGGATTTGGGCAAATTTGGTATCGACGAAAAAGGCCAGCCACTATGGAACATCTTTCCCTTTTTAATACCAGATACAACAAATGCCAACATACCAATCTAAGGACTACAGAAATCACACTAAATGTTGGGACAGTCTTTTTCACTATATTTCCCAACTTCAATATGTCCTTCTAAGATCTGAATTTGATGGAGGTGCTAAAGATTCAAATTAGATTCTTGGAGCTCCACGAGTTAGAGATGCCATCCATTCTATATTTCACTACCAGGAAGTTTGACAGGTCTAAAATCATGTTATGAATCTATCCCTTCCAAGTGGAAAAAATGCTTTGTACCTCTACAAAGATGACACCAATGGGACCACTCAGTGTACTCAAATCCTAAGAAAAAATCCTAGAGATGAAATGTTAAGGTACTCTAAGGCTCATGGGTCACAAACTATGATAATTTGATAGACCATCCTCAACCTCTCCAATCCTTTAAGTTGACTTTTGCCAAAAGAAGTGATAACACCATCAAAATTAGCTTCGACCACTCTTACCTGGAAAAGACTCCCAAAATGAACTTCTACATCCATATGTACCAACCTTCCAGCGACCTCCCACACATCAGCAAGCCAGAAATTCTACATTAGATCCTAGGCAGCTACATGGATGAACATGATTGGATTGAGTATTTCAATCATGATTGCCACTATGCCATGTTGTGCAAATGTCCTTTTTTAGGATACTGCCTATGGAAGACCATTTATGACTATAAAACTTGCAGCGGGGATGATGTAAAATATCCTCAATATGAATTTAACCCTCAGATGCTCATAATTTCCCATTCTAGATCCAGTCACATAAATTCTATCCAACCAAACCACTATTTTACAAAGGATAACCCAATCTACGCTCCAAAATTGCCAAATAAGAATGCTATCTTACCAAGTCTACCTGATGGAATTATCAGGGCCTTAAAACACCGAAAAGTCTTAGAACATCAACTGAACACCTTAAAATATGATGTATGCCCGCCTGACACCTTACTATTTAGCTTCATCAGCCAACAACTAATAGAGACCACTTTACTGAAAGCCTGAAACCAACACCTAAAGTAAGAGGTCACTTAAGCATCACAAAATCAAAACTTAGTCTAAATCTAACATTATTTCCCATACCACCATAAAAGTATCCCTTACAACATAAGATCTATAACTCTATCAGTCCACCAATACCCATGTCCTCAACCCTAATATCTGATGACAAATAAAAGCTTAGGCTTAATATCACTAAACACATATGGGAAATGACAAATGTTTCTTCTATTCAGACGATAGCCAAGAATTTTTATACAAAAGGAAAATGATAGGAAATAAATGACAAGTTAGTTGATCTTGCACACATGATGATCTAAAATTGTGGATCAAATCCCACCACTTTAGATGATCCGTTCCATCTCCCTACCAAGGAATTCCATAATGGAGGATGGGCCTCTCTAAAATAACCTTTCTTGATGAAAATGACCAAGCCACTGACTTGATCAACCTCATTAAAGTGAATCCATGTCCTGTGGCCCCAAAAGATGATAAGATTATGCCAAAAGAGTCAATTTCGTACACAGACTCTCATCCTCTATAAAATCTCAAAAATCATAAGGAAATTCTATTCGACACCAATCAGATAAATATCCCAAATCTATCAGCTTTGATACTACACATGAAAATTTGGTTTTCAATCCAAATGGGTTTCCCCAGCTCTAAAAATGCCAAGCAAGGAATAGAGATATATATAATACCGACGAGCCAAAGTGTAAAATGCTTGATAATGAACCTATAATTAGAAAGAATTCAAGATACTCTAAGAAGAGAAATTCCAGCAAGGACAAGTACTTCATATGCCACGATAAAGGACACTTTGTAGGTGCATATCACAAATCTAATAAAGCTAAGAGGGAAACTCAACTCTTAGCTAAAATAATAGATCCCCAACACCAAGTCAAAGATAAAGGCCCAAAAGGCTATCATTCTAGCACAAATAATATTTATGAATTTGTTCTCAATGCAGATGATGAAACACCTAAGAACATTACTTCTCTCTTTATTGATGGACAACCATAGCCTCTTATTAGTGAATACTCATCTAATACTAATCTTATGGACTAATATAATTATCAAGTCATTCCTTGGGATATTAGAACCAAGGATTTTTGTCTTGTAGAGCATTTCTGGGAAGAATTTGACTATGATCGGCTGCCTCATGATCAACTTGGTTGTAAGGAATCCTCCTTTAAATATTGTACCAAAGTTCCAGAAGTGAGAAAACCATTGATCTTTGAGAATAATGTCGAGATTTAGTATTGAGGATGTTGCTTCGGTGTCCATGAAGGCGATGAACTAAAGGGGTTTATCCTATTTGAATTGATATATCGTTTGCTCAACATGAGGGGTTTCTGGCTCAGAGATTATGTTGATTCCTTCTATAAGCAAGTTGATCTCATCTATCAATTTTGTTATCCAATAAATCTCAGTTTCATTGGTGGGTCTCAATTTTATTGATGGGCGATGAAACTCTCACTAGGTAGTTATCAATTATAAGAGGTTAAGGTTGGCCATTGATAAGGAGAGATGGAATATCCTTGGATATTCCTTTGTCTGTGTTGTAAACAAATTTGGGAATGCTATTTGGATTGAGATTGAAAGTTTCATCTACGATTGGTCACTTAGTAGCCATTGTTTTATTAAAGGATTGAGCCACCCTTTTCACCTTTTTGTACTTAGTACATGATTTTTCAAAGTGTTCTTTGTCATGGTAGATGAATCATTTGTCCTTTCCTGACTATATTTTCTTAGCACTTTTGCTAATTATAGGTTCCTTATTGGATAACTTTTGAGTTCTAGATCATCTATACTGCATGTACTTCTTGTGCCTTGCTTAGCGCTTTAAGAGTTTAGGAGACCCAACTGGATTGGAGGCTAGATCTGCTTAATTAATAGTATTTAAGCTAGTGGTTTTGTCATTGTCTTCGAGTAGGACATGATCTGGATTTATGGGAGGTGACTCACAACTTGAGGTCATCATGCCTGCCAGATAAATTGACTGAGTAGGAGTCATGTAAAACTATTATTTCTCTTTTTCAAGGCTATCAAGTTCATTGGTGTCTTTTAGATATTCTTCAACAAGGTCATCTCTGAAATGTTGAGGAGGATGACCCCTTGTTTCTGCTGTATCCGACTCTAGAACTGCCTGTTCTGGCATAGTTAAATCGTTGATATAGAAGATCTTAGAAAATGTTTGGTCGTCATTGAAAGATCTTATTTGATGGATTCCCAATCTTCATATGATAGAACTTTATTTTAGATCGCTAGGTTACTATTTAGGAAGATAAGATCCAGCTCTGAGAAGATGTCATCTTGTAATAGAGTGGTAGACACTGAAATAATCATATTCGCATCACATAGGACTTTTATTCTTTTGTCTTGTCCTGGTGTTATTTTAACATTCTTATAGTCTACTATGGCTTCTTTTCTTTTTCATAAGAATCTGGAAAGGTCAAATCCCTGCTTATCTTCTTGAGTTTGGCTGAGTGACTCAGATGTAGATGAACGAGGTAGGGATGTGGAAAAGGGTTGGTGTAGCTCTTATGGTAATGTGCGAAGTACAACATATTCTTGGATATTTTGGGGACTGGTAACCATATCTTAATAGGGTAATATATTCCTTGAGTGATGCCATTTCTCTTTGTTACTGGTCAGTGAAGTATAGTATTGAGGTTTCTAGTGGACATGTCACAGACTGGATAGCCTGTCTTCTTTTTTTGAGAACCTTATAAGTTTGGCAGACCCTGTATCCAGATATTTATCCTATCCTACCTTATCTTTCACATGATGATTTTGTCGGGCCTTATTGCACTCAACACCGTTATCATTTCCAACCCATGGACAATGTCCTATAAAAGGACACTTGAACTAGTGTACGTTCCATCCCTCATGATTGAACTATTTTACCTAATCATTATCTTTCATGGATCTTTTAAGTAGGTGTGAGATATATGTTGGGTCTAAACTATCTTCCCCTAAGAATGTATAAGTAGGGTTAAACACGCAAATGGGAAGAATTATATGATGAGATTTAGTATATAATATTGGGTAAAAAGATCAGAGACATTGAGAATAGCATCTCAACCTTTCATAAGTATTGAACCATGAATTTGAAAGGATTGTGAGCAATTCCTCCTTATATACTTGCCTTTAGATTTGTTTGCCTAAAGTGGTGCTATTGGTGGTATTTGTGACTGAGGATAAGGAGGTTTGGTCTCCTGGTTCAGACAGGGTATCTTCATGGTTTTGTACAAGCCAAGCTAATTAGTAATGTATTATTGGGTATAAGTTAGCAGCATTTGGGGTTTCTAGGATTTGGACTAATATTTTTAATGCCTCAGTAGAGTATGGATCTGAAAGAGACATGGTCAAGTTTGGGAATAGAGTAAAAATGACTGTCCCAGCATCCATAGTAGCAAGTAGAGTACCCAAATTTTCATGTTGATGTTTGTGGGATCTCATATCAAGAATAGAAAGACATATTTTTATTGGCTGGACTTTTCTTCCATAATAAGTTAACACAATACGAATAACACAAAAATAGATATGGGTTTAACCATGGTTTTTCCACTTTTGTGGAAAGTCTTTTGGCATTTGAAGATTGATAACTTGTTCAGTCGGAGTCATAAAGATATGCTGGTCCAGTATTGTAGCAACAAAGTACTCCTTAACTCTTTCTGGCCTATTTTAGTTCAAGGAATCAATCTACATCCATGGATTACATGCTCCTTTGACAAAGGCAAAGTAAGGGTTAGGTATGGGTAGATATGTGGAAGAGATATCCTACTTAGGTTGCAGCACATCTACTTAGTATACATAGTCATTTTGACATGACAAAGTTCTATTAGTGGTTGGGAGCATGTGTGGAACTTGAAAATATTCTAAAACAGACATATTTTGTAGTTTTCTGGACAATAAAGACATATCTACTCTAAAATGAAAGAAAATAAATTATGACTCGATTATGCACATGACTCTGGATAATAACTGGATAAACAAGGACTAGGAAAAGGGAAAGACTACTACTTTAATATTTATAGGACTTCAGTAGTCGGAATTGGATTGTGAAGACTATGGACTATTTTAAGTCTAGCAGCTATGACAAAGTAATGTAAAGACTAAAACTGAAAAGTTGGCTCACGTGTATGATAACGCTCAAACTACACCTCTCTTACGAGAATGTAAGCTATCATTGTCAATATATAACCCAACTAGGTTGGGGTTGAATCCCACAGGGCATATGGTGTGAATTACAGTTATCTGTGGGTTAATCAACTGATAGTTATTAGTTTCCTGTGAATGGAGTTTTTTGGAAAGGTAACAAATAATTACTTCTTAATTCAGTGTTTGAAATCAATACGATAAGGAAAACCAGAGTCATGTTCACTATGGGTATTGGGATTCGACAGACGCTAGTAACGGTTCAAGATTCTTGTGGTAGGTAGGAACAACAGACTATCCTTGTCGAAGTTATGTCTAAATGTTTCTCAACCTATTTAGACATTTAACCACCTAATTCTCTCAAACTTAGGGAATTTGTATTTCATAACAGGATGTTATCTCAAGTTAATTAATCTTCTTACAACATTAATTATTAAATGGAAGTTTAATGTTTCCAAGTCCCTGTTGATAATTCACTTCTTACTAGGATTGATTTCTTGTCTCAAGCAAATCACTAGTAAGAAAGGCCTATTGTTTGCAACCAATAGTCAGAGTATAAAATAATGGAATTAACAAGAAGTTTCTACCACCGTTAGAGTCTTGAACACTTAGTTACGTTACAAACCCAAACCTATAGATCCCACAACTTGGGTTAAGGGAATTTAGCTACTCATAATAAAATAATCAAGACAACAAGTTGAATTCATAGTTTGAAATATGAAATTACAGCAAGATGAAAAGCAACAAGTGTTTCTCATATTTGATTCACAGTAGAAAATCCCAAAACAATTGTAATAATCTCTCCAAAAATAATTGTAAAGTTCAAGTCAGAAAACTAGAGAGAAGAGATTCTAAAAACGTCAGTTCCCGCCCTTCTTATTAGAAAAACCTAACATATGCTTTAAATACTTTAGCCTAATTATGGAAACAAAATCATAGATCATAGTATTTTCTCAGACAGGCGACGACGTGTGTGACGGCTTAGCAGGAGTCTGACGACTTATCATGAATTCGTCAGCTTTATTTCACTTTTGACAATCTCTGCCTTAGGTTGCCGATGAGATGTGAAGGCTTATTAGATATGTGATGACTTATCAGAATTGTCGTTGCTTCTTTACTTCAAATCCCATTCCTTTCCTAAGCCTAACGCCGAGCCTGATGGCTTATCATACTTTTGACAGCCTATCACAGATGCCGTAATGAATTCCAGCTGAAGCTCATTCTTTGTCTAAGGCTGATGACAACTCTGATAGCTTATCACAAGGCTGACGACTTATCAGACAGTTCATAGCTATACTTCCCTCTCTACTTGTTCAGAAATCAACTCTTTTACTTCCATTATTGCTGGTTCTCTTGCATCTTGACTTTTACTGCAATATCGAACAAAAAACAATCAAAAATGACAAAAGTTGCTTAAGAATTTGCAATTATTCTTAGTTAAAAGCGTCAAATATGTTAGCATCTACTCACACATCAACACCCTCAACATAAAACAATTGTTTGTCCTCAAGAAACTAAAACACAACTAAGAGGATATAGAGTACATTCGACAGTCAACTATCCATATTATCTCAAAACATCTTCACCATCTCTAAGGTTAATTATTTTAAAAACAACAACTGTGCATATTATTGAAGAACAACAATGTGACATATAGGAATCAAGATATGGCATCAATTTAGCAACAACAACCATGCATGTACCAAGATTACACTATCCAAACAAGTTAGCAACTAGCAATATAACCAGTATTCCCTTACTACAAAGAAGTCCCACTCCAGTTATATCAAACATCATATATGTAACCATGGGGGCAATCAAAAGAAACTCACTATCCTAATGAAGTTCCAATCAATGTATGCCAAATACCATAGGCTTTCCCTTATTTTCATTACCAAGATTTTTAGACAGGTCAGCTAGGATCACTATAGGTCTTCTCTTTGGCTTGTAATGTAGGCTAGGGGCTGGTATGATACTCGATGATATTTAAAGTGACTAAGCCTCCTTGACACTACACTAGCTTCTGGGGTCTCACTTATTAACCTTTTTCTATTCTTCTCTATTCTTGATCCCACATATTCAAGATGGGTGCGGTCTTTTCTACAATCACTTCTTTTTTTTCATAACTTTTATTTTCTAGTTCTTTTCAAATGCACCCAGCTTTTTATTCTTTTCTTTTATTCTACCTTTTTTCATACTCATTTTACATCACGCACCCCTATGATAGCCACCCTCAACTTAGACCATTTGCCTAAGTCAAGGTGCACAGTGTCCAAGGAGAACCAGGCCAAAATAGGTTTATTATGATATAAATGGGATGGTGATAGGTATCATAAAAAAAGAAATAGGCTAATTAGGCTCAAAATAGGTATTAAGGGATATTATGCATACAGGGAAGGTCATTTAGGCTAAAAGTGGCTAATACCAAAACGGCCTATGATTCGTTCCTAACCCCTATCCTTCAATCTAGGTAAGACTAACTGAACAAATTCTGGATTTAACATTCAAAGGTAATTAAGTAAGATCTCACATGCACATGGCATACAAGTATATCACAAGTTACTACTTATCCAGTTCATGCAATTGTTTAGTAATGATTATCAAGTCACTAGAACTGATACCATAACAAGATGCACAGTGGTCACAATTAAATGCAAATCACACTGTTAAACAATCAGACCATTTGAGAGGTGTTCAAAAAATAACAAAACCACATTAACTACCTCAGGTACTTGTATTTCGCCTAGTCAACTACAAAATGTTACAACAACAACTCATCCTACACCCTCAACTTAAAATCAAAGAAAAGCTGAACTAATGGTTAGGGTATACCTGGAGTAGATCAAGCACGGGAATCATGGGTCCTTGACCCTGCTGTTGTATCCTCAGCTACCTTATCTCTATCGAGAGCCTTCCTCTATTCTGACACATCTGGCATAGAAGTTGTTGGAGGCCTACTAGTTGAGGTACCTATGGCTCTCGCTCGTAAGGCCTCCTCCCATTTCTCATTGTCAGCTAGGGACTCGATCATCGCCTTTTTCGTCTCCTCTTTTTTTGGCTTTTTTTCTTGCCCCCTTCTCTCTTTTCTTTCTTTGTTCCTATCAGGCATTTCTCTCTTACCCTTATATTTCATCTTGCCCTTCTTCTTATTTTTCTTTATTGGTTCCCCCGTGAGATCAAGCAATGGGATTTCACCCTCAGACTCATCAACAGCCGGGTCTATCAACACCATAAGTTGGTGCTGCTTTAATACTCCAATATCTATCTTTACCTTGTCCAGGTATGATCTAAATTGTACAAGGTCTGAGCCCGATATTTCTCTTAACCGTGTATTGAAATGGTTTTTTAACTCATTAATTCGACCGAGCAAGGCTCAAAAGGCTCAAGTGCGACCTTAATCCTCTTATCTACCATAGAGGTAAATTGTTTGGCAAAAAGTTATAGCTGAGCCTCACACCACCTGGCTTGTTTTTCCATTCTCCTAAAATTCATTGGGTCAAAGGAAAATTCTATGGTAAACATAGTAGCTGAAGGATTTGTTTTATTTCTAGGCACTGAGTCTTCTAGTGCTTGGGATGTCAGTGGTGTAGCTTCAGAATCTGGCACCTCAATATTAGGTACTGAGCTGGTATCTATAATTAGTGGATCTGTTGCAGGCCATGCTCCTCTGTCAAGTGTCAGCCTCAACTGATTTTCATCATATCGGATGGGATTGTGGGTTTTCTTGGTAGGCAGTTCGTCGTGTATCCCTACAACCTTAGGTACATTGGCTGCCTTACACAACCTTGTAAGTAGACAAGGGAAAGGATATGCTGTGTTGGGGCCTTGAGACCCGAATTTTTATCTCCTCAACAATGATTTCTCCGTAGTTCAAGTTGAGTTTAGCCACAAGACTTTTGACTAGTATTGCTCTATCATCTCCAAGGATGTTATCTCCCTCAGTAGGCATCAAATAGGTGTGCACTATACCCCACCAGAACCTTACCTCTTGAGTCAGGGAGGCCTTGAAAATCCTTTCACTCAGGTTGGTCAGCCATTCAAGTTTTTCTTTAGCTATGAGGGTGGCTAACCAAGACCATTGATTTGCATGATGCTTCAACCGAGTTTAGAATATAGGTGAAGTGGCTTGAGAAGTGAATTCGGGGCCATGAAGAAATTATTAATTGTTATTTTAGAGAGATCCACCATCACACCCCGTACAAGGATTGATCTGGTGATTTCTCCCCTTCTTTGCACATATTCTCCAATTGATCTTGATAGTTTGCATAGAACTCCCGAACTAGGGTAGGTAAAAATAAACTTCCTCCTTTCGAGGTCCATCCCAAGTCGTAGTCTCAGAATTTCTGCTCCACTTTAGGATATCTGCTCAACCCAGTAGTGATGATCTTTTTTCTTCAAATATAGGCCTTTTAATGGTCCATCTTTTAGTTCTGAGAAGCCTATCATAGAAGATTTTTTATGCCTTGGAAATTTGCCACATAGCACTATCTCGGACCCCGAGGTTCTTGTATTTAACTAGAGTTCCCTAAATCGGAGATTATTCATCATCCTGTTGCTCAGCAGAAGGGGAGTCAGATGATGGTCCCTCAGATTCAGGTTTCTCAGATTCAGCATGCTCTGACTCAGGCTCGCCAGACTCGGAATGCTTAGACTCAGGCTGCTCAAAAGTCATTCGGTTAGAAGCTGTACTGTCAGGTGGTGTTATTGCTTTAGTATCACTTTCTTCACTCTCCTCCACCTCAACTGGTAGAAGTGGTAAAGGATTTTTTGGGCTTCTCTTTTTCCTTTGCTTTTTGAGCAATGGCTTCTCCTCCTCATAACCAGATTCCTCATCGAAGAGTCTCCGAGGTACATTTCCCTTTGTCACTTTCTATGTAGGTTTGGGCCTTTTTCCTTTGGGTGCCATTACAAGACATGTAGTAAAATAAAACACTCATTTAGCACTCATGATCATCCAACATAAGAAGTTCAGTCATTAAAATTCGATATCCTTCAAAAGAGGTTCACAATTATATCATATCAAAGTTGTGATGACATGTTCTGATAAGTCGTCACAAATATGATAACTTATCATTTGTTTCATCATCCTTAAATAGAACAGGCTTATTTTTCTCAACTTGTGATGACATAGTATGATAAGCCATCACAAATATGATAGCTTATCAAACACGTCGTCAGCTTAGAATACAACCTCCAGCTCAGTTTTAGTCTTGATTATCAATCCACTTTCTTCTTAGAATCACATGGAGTTGTGTTCTTGAGCTAAGCCCTAGGATTTTATGCATAATGTAGCAATGTACACCCTAGATTCTGTTTTTTCACACAAGGGCAAGTTAAGCTTTCCTCAATCCCTTTGAAACTAAGATTTACCTCAGATGCATCACTTACCTAATAAAGATGAGAGTTGAATTATGAGTATACATGATAGGCGACTTCACTTGGTTACGTGAGTGAGAGGAAGTAGTAGATGAAAGAAGAGTTCTTGATCTTGATTTCAAACCCACACTTCACATGGAAGAATATTTTTCTTGTTTTACTTAGGAATTAATTTTGAAAATAGTAAGTAAATAAACTAAATATGGAAGGAAATAGAACCTAAAGATAAGAAAGGAGATACACAGGAAGGTAAAAAGGTTTAACTGTGGGCCGCGTCAAATTTTTCAGTATTTAGGCCCAAGATTACCTGACGGCTTTTAGATGTTTGATAAGGCATCGCAGATGTCGTCAACCTTAGGTAGAGTGTTGCCTTCTTTTGGATTTTTTCAAGATATATCTGACGGCTTATTATAATTGTGATAACTCATCACATCTGTCGTCAGGGTCCCTTGGCTAACTTCATCAATTTTTACCTAGACCCCTACATACCTCTCAGTTCATTATGCTTCCTATCTAAATAAATTAAAGCACTTGCATTTAAACATAAAAATTTTGGGTTGCCTCCTAATAGTGCCTGATTTAATATCGCAGCACGACTAGGTTGTCTTGACTACTCAGACTTCGTCAAGACACCATGTTGCTACCTCTTTACCATCTTCATTAAACACATCCACGATTGAGAAGACACTCATCTCCTTTTGTTGTGTCATAGATGAGTGCATTTAGAATCTTGCTTCTTTTTCATTAAACCAGAACTTCAGCTCATTCAGCTCCATGTCTACTACTACTCTCCCAGTAGCAAGGAATGGTCTACCTAAAATGATGGGTACTTCAAAATCCATGTCACAGTCTAGGACTACAAAATCAGCAGGAAGTATAAAGCCGGCCACCTTTACCAATACATCATGTAATATTCTTATTGGCCACTTTACAGATCTTTCGCCATTATTAACCGCATGTTTGTCCAGGTAGGATCCCTAAAACCTAGATTTTTAAACACGGCTAGCGGCATCAGATTTATGCTCACCCTCAGATCACATAGGGTCTTAGCAAAATTGAGAGACCTGATTGTACATGGAATAGTGAATGCTCCAGGGTCGGCCTTCTTCTACACTAAGGATCGTGTAGAAATGACACTATAATGGTTGAGATTATCCTATGGTTCATAGCTCACCGCTCTTTTATTCATCACAAGGTCCTTTATGAATTTAGTATACCCAGGCATTTGCTTGAGTTCCTCCACCAAAGACACATTTATCGTTAACTGCTTCAACATTTCCATGAATTTACTAAATTTCATATCATCAACGTTCTTCTTCAATCTTTGAGGAAAGGAGGGTGGTGGTCATGGGGGATTTTTCACCACTACTTTATTTTCCTTCTCTTTTCCTTATTCTGGAGCATTATTAGAATGATCAAGCTTCCCAGAATCCACTGGACATTCTTCTTCGGGTTCATCATCTTCTTCAGTTACATCTTTAACTCCACCTATGCCCATAGAAGGCATAGGTAATATCTTACCACTTTTAGTGATAATCTCCATACATGAGCCATCATTCCACAAATTCTAAAATGTATCACTAGGTAATGTTCCACTATTTCTCTGGTTTAGCGCTGCGGATAGTTGGCTTATTTTCTATTCTACCTATTTGATCGAAGTAGAGTGCGAGTTTACCAACTGACTCATATAGGACCGATCGGTCTTCATGGTAGTCACCCCTGAGTTGGTAGCCTCCACTCCCTTTAACAATTTAGCCATTATGTTCTCCAGGGACACCTTTTCAGAACTTGTTATAGCTGTCTCATGATTTCCAGAAGGTACTTATAACCCGCTCCTATCATTATTGCGCCTCCAATTACCTTGCTCCTGGTTCTTATATCCAGCTTTGTCATAATAAGTTTGACCTTGATTTCCTTGGCTATTGCCTCAGAAACCCCCTGATTATTTACATAGCTTACCTCTTCTTTTGAGTCAGACTCTACTTTGCTCTGCAATCCCACAACCTTCACTTTCTCAATTTTACTTGATAGTAAATGCTTGGTTAGCAAGTCTATCTGCATTTTTAGGTGAGCCATGTCTTGATCATGCTCCTCGTCTCTTTTGCGTTGTTCCACAGTCATACCAATAGAAATAGTGGGTCTTGCTACCATAGAGTCCCTGGTATGCCATTCCCAACTCTGTTTGATCATTCTCTCAAACATTTCTAAAGCCTCTGGGAATGTAAGATCAACAAATGAACAACTAGCAACATTGTCTACAATCGGCTTTGTCATAGAGTTAAGAGACCTGTACAAAGTCTCCATCAAGTGTATGTCCATTATGTTGTGGTTCAAACTCTACGTCAGCTTCTTTTTAAATCTCTCCTAGGTTTCTTGCAAGGCTTCTCTTGGGAGCTATCTAAAGTTTCTGATCTTATACCTCAACTGTACCCTCCTGGAAGGTGCAAAGAACCTTTTTAGGAAAGCTCCTTTCAATTGCCTCCAGTTGGTTATAGAATTAGGTGTCAGTTCATTAAGCCACAATGTTGCCTCCCCAGATAAAGACAATAAAAATAATCTCAAACGTATAGAATTCTAACCCACTCCTAGATTATCAAAATATTTACAAATGGTGACAAAGTTCACCAGATGCAAGTTTGGTCATCCCCAGGAAGGCCACCAAACAACCCCTTCGGATTAAGGATTTGAATCAGAGTACTCGTAATGTTGAATTTCTCCCTAGGTGCTAACAGTGGAGGAATAATTGCACCCGTTACACCTGCTCCATCCATTCCATCATCATGATCATTGAGGTCATACTGGACCGACTGGTGATCTTGCCTTCTTCAGAATAGACGGTTCCTGTTAGCATTACGCTGTACTGGTGCAGCTATTTGCTCTGCACGCCTTGGGTTACCAGGATTTAGCAACTCTTCGTCTCCCAAGTCATCATCCTCAGGATTTATATGCCGCACTTGTTGACCATTATTCTTTACATTTACTAAGCTCTAGCTAAGGCTGCTAACCTATCAGCCTCCTACTGGTCTGCAATTCTGCCGATTAGTTGCAGTTCCGGATTAAATGGTAATAATGGTTCACCAGAATTTTTGGTTCTTGGCATGCACCACAAAAGTCCTGCAGCAAACAAAAACAAAAAAGAAACGTAAAATTAGGAAACTTGACTAACAGTTAATTAGTGTACATAACTTACATTTACAACCGTATTCCCCAGCAATGGCACCATTTTTGATAACGCTCAAACTACACCTCTCTTATGAGAATGTAAGCGATCGTTGTCAATATATAACCCAACTAGGTTGGGGTCGAATCCCACAGGGCATATGGTGTGAATTAGAGTTATCTGTGAGTTAATCAACTGATAGTTATCAGTTTTCTATGAATGGGGTTTTTTGGAAAGGTAATAAATAATTACTTCTCAATTTAGTATTTGAAATCAATATGATAAGGAAAACTAGAGTTATGTTCACTATATGTGTTGGGATTTGACAGACGCTAGTAATGGTTCAAGATTCTTGTGGTAGTTAGGAATAGCAGACTATCCTTGTCGAAGTTATATCTAAATGTTTCTCAACCTATTTAGACATTTAACCACCTAATTCTCTTGAACTTAGGGAATTTATATTTCATAACAGGATGTTATCTCAAGTTAATTGATATTGTTACAACATTAATTATTAAATAGAAGTTTGATGCTTCCAAGTCCCTGTTGATAATTCACTTCTTACTAGGGTTGATTTCTTATCTCAAGTAAATCACCAGTAAGCAAGGCCTATTGTTTCCTACCAATAGCCAGAGTATAAAATAATGGAATTAACAAGAAGTTTCTACCACCATTAGAATCTTGAACACTTACTTACGTTACAAACCCAAACCCATAGATCCCACAACTCGGGTTAAGGGAATTTAGCTACTCATAATAAAATAATCAAGACAACAAGTTGAATTCATAGTTTGATATATGAAGTTACAGCAATATGAATAGCAACAAGTGTTTCTCAGATTAGATTCAAAGTTGAAAATCCCAAAAACAATTGTAATAAACTCTCCAAAAATAATTGTAAAGTTCAAGACAGAAAACAAGAGAGAAGAGATTCTCAAAACGTCAGTGCCCCCCCCTTTTTGTTAGAAACCCCTAACATATGATTTAAATACTTCAGCCTAATTATGGAAAAAAATCATAGATCACAGTATTTTCTCAGACAGGTGACGAGGTGTTTGACGGCTTATCAGGAGTCTGATGACTTATCAAGAATGTCATCACCTCCTCTTTACTTTTAACAATCTCTGCAATAGGTTGATGATGAGACATGACGGCTTATCAGACATGTGACGACTCATCAAAATTGTCGTCGTTTCTTCACCTTAAATCTCATTCCCTACCTAAGCCTAACGACGAGCCTGCTTGCTTATCAGACTTCTGACGGCCTATCACAGATGTCGTCATAAATTCCAGCTGAACCTCATTCTCTGTCTAAGGCTGATGGCAACTCTGATAGCTTATCATACGACTGACGACTTATCAGATAGGTCATCAGCTATACTTCCCTCTCTACTTGCTCAGAAATCAACTCTTTTACTTCCATTATTGCTGGTTCTCTTGCATCTTGACTTTTACTGCAATATCAAACAGAAAAACAATCAAAAATGATAAAAGTTGCTTAAGACTTTGCAATTATTCTTAGTTAAAAGACTCAAATGTTTTAGCATCTACTCACACATCAACTCCCTCAACTTAAAACAATTGTTTGTCCTCAAGCAACTAAAACACAAACAAGAGGATATAGAGTACATTCGGCAATCAACCATCCATATTATCTCAAAACATCTTCACCATCTCCAAGTTCAATTAATTTAAAAACAACAACTGTGAATATTATTGAAGAACAACAATACGATACCCAAGAATCTAGATATGGCATCAATTCAGCAACAACAACCATGCATTTACCAAGATTACACAAACCAAACAAGTTAGCAACTAGCAACATAACCAGTGTGCCCTTACTAGAAAGAAGTCCCACTTTAATTATATCAGACATCACATATGTAACCATGGGGGCAATCAAAAGACACTCACTATCATAATGAAGTTCCAATCAATGTATGCCAAATACCACAGGCTTTCCCTTATTTTCATTACCAAGATTTTCAGACAGGTCAGCTAGGATCACTATAGGTCTTCTCTTTGGCTTGTAATGTAGGCTAGGGGCTTGTATGATACTCGATGATATTTAAAGTGACTAAGCCTCCTTGACACTACACTAGTTTTTGGGGTCTCACATATTAACCTTTTTCTATTCTTCTCTTTTCTTGATCACATATATTCAGGATGGGGGCAGTCTTTTCTACAATCACTTATTCATTTTCACAACTTTTCTTTTCTTATTCTTTTCCACTGCACCCATATTTTTATTCTTTTCTTTTATTCTACCTTTCTTTATACTCATTTTACATTATGCACCCCTATGATAGCCACCCTCAACTTAAGCCATTTGCCTAAGTCAAGGTGTACAGTGTCCAAGGAGGACCAAGGCCAAAACAGGTTCATTATGATATAAATGAGACGATGATAGGTATCATAAAAAAAATAGGCTATTCAGGCTCAAAATAGGGATCAAGGGATATTATGCATTCAAGGAAAGTCATTTTGGCTAAAACTAGCTAATATCAAAATAGCCTATGATCCTTTCCTAACCCCTATCCTTCAATCTAGGTAATACTAACCGAGCAAGTTCTGGATTCAACATACAAAAGGAGCTAAGTAAAATCTCACAAGCACATGGGACACAAGTATATCACAAGTTACTACTTATCCATTTATGCAATTGTTTAGCAATGATTATCAAGTCACTATAACTAATACCATCACAAGATGCATAGTGGTCATAATTAGATGCAAATCACATAGTTAAATTATCATACCATTTGAGTGGTGTTTACAAACTAAAAAACCACATTAACTGCCTCAGGTACTTGTATTTATCCTAGTGAACTACAAAATGTTACAACAATAACTCACCCTATACCCTCTACTTAAAATCAAAGAAAATCTAAACTAAGGGTTTGGGTATACCTGGAGTAGATCAAGAACGGGAATCATGGGTCCCTAACCATGCTGCTACATCCTCAGCTACCTTATCTTTATTGGGAGATAGCAGTTGTTGGACGCGTACTAGTTGAGGCACCTGCGACTCTCTCTCTTAGGTCATCCTCCCATTTCTCATTGTCATCTAGGGACTCGTTCATTGTCTTCTTCTTTTCTTTTTTTCAGCCTTCTTTCTCACCCTCTTCTCCACTTTACTTTCTTCATTGCTATCAGGCCTTTCTCTTTTACCCATACCTTTTTTCTTGACAATTTTTTTAATTCATTGGTTCTCCAAGGAGATCAAGTAATGGGATTTCATCCTCAGACTCATCAACAGCCAGGTCTGCGATACCATAAGTTGGTGCTGCTGTAATACTCTAACATCCTCCTTTACCTTATCTAGGGATGATTTAAATTGTGAAAGGCTTGAGCTAGATATTTCTCGTAACCGTGTATTGAAATAGTTTTCTAACTCATCAATTCGATCGTGAAAGTCATATAAGGGCTCAAGTGCAACCTTAATTCTCTTGTCTATCACAAAGGCAAATTGTTTGGCAAAAAGTTGCAGCTGAGCCTTAAACCACTTTGCTTGTTTTGCTATTCTTCTAAAATTTATTGGGTTGAAGGCAAATTCTATGGTAAACATAGCTGCTGAAGGATTTGTTTCATTTCTAGGCACTAAGTCTGTTAGTGCTGGGGATGTCCATGGTGCAACTTCAGAATCCAGCACCTCTACATTAGGTGCTGAGCTGGTATCTGTAACTGGTGGATCTTTTGGAACCCTTGCTCCTCTGTCAAGTGTCATCCTCAGCTGATTTTCATTATATCGGATGGGTTTATGGGTTTTCTTAGCAGGCGGTTCGTTGTCTATCCCTGCAACCTCAGGTACATTGGCTACCTTACACAACCTTGTAATTAGACAAGGGAAAGAATATGCCATGTCAGGCTTTGAGACCCGAATTTTCATCTCCTCAGCAATGATTTCTCCAAAGTTTAAGTTGAGTTTAGCAAAATACTTGCAACCAGTATTACCCTATCATCTCCAAAGATGTTATCTCCCTTTGTAGGCATCAAATGGGTGTGCACTATACCCCACTAGAACCTTGCCTCTTGAGTCAGGGAGGCCTTGAAAATCCTTTTATTTGGGTTGGTCATCCATTTAGGTTTTTTTTTCAGCTGAGGACAGCTAACCAAGATCGTTAATTTGTATGAGGCTTCAACCGAGCATAAAATATAGGTGACATAGCCTGAGAAGTGAATTCGGGGCCATGATTAAATCTGTTGATTGTTGTTTTTGAGAGATCCACCATCACACCCTATACTGGAACTTTATCCAACAAGTGTTGATCTGCTGATTTCTCCCTTTCTTTGTATATGTTCTCCAGTTGAGCATGATAGTTTGTATAGAACTCCCGAACTAGTGTAGGGCAAAATGAGCTTTCGCCTTTTGCGGTCCATCCTAAGTTGTAGTCTCAGAATTTCTGCTCCATTTTAGGATATCTGCTCAACCCAGTACTGATAATCTTCTTTTCTTTAGAGATTGTCCTTTTAATGGTCCTTGTTTTAGTTTGGAGATGCCCATCATAGAAGATTTTTTATGCCTTGGGAATTTGCCACCTAACACTGTCTCGGGCCCTGGGGTTCTTGTATTTAACCAGAGTTCCCTAAATTGGAGATTTTTCATCATTCTATTACTCAGCAGAAGGGGACTCAGATGATGGTCCCTCAGATTCAGATTGCTCAGATTCAGCATGCTCTGACTCAGGCTCCCTAGACTTAGAATGCTCAGACTCAGACTGCTCAGAAGTTGTCTGCTCAGAAGATGTATTGTCAAGTGGTGGTGTTTCTTCAGTATCACTTTCTTCAGTCTCCTCCACCTATACTTATGGAGGTGGCAAAGGTTTTTTTGGGCTTTTCTTTTTTCCTTTTATTCCTGAGCAGTGGATCCTCCTCCTCATAATTGAATTCCTCATTGAAGAGTCTTTGAGGGACACTCCCCTTTGCCACTTTCTTTGTAGGTTTGGGGCTTTTTCCTTTGGGTACCACTATAAGACCTGTAGTAAAAGAAAGCACTCATTTAGCACTCATAATCATCTAAGTTAAGAAGTTCAGTCATTATAATTCCATATCCCTATAAAGAGGTTCACGATTGTATCAGATCAAAGTTGTGACGACATGTTCTGATGTCATCACAAATATGATAACTTATCATTTGTGACATTAGCCTTAAACAGAACAGGCTTATTTTTCTCAACTTGTGACGACATAGTCTGATAAGCCATCACAAATATGATAGCTTATCAAACACGTCGTTAGCTCAGAATGCAACATCCAACTAAGTTTTAGTCTTGATTATCAATCCACTTTATTCTTAGAATCACATGTAGTTGTGTTCTGGAGCTAAGCCCTAGGTTTTTATGTATAATGCAGCATTGTACACCTTAGATTCTATTTTTTCACACAATGGCAAGTTAAGCTTGCCTTAATCCCTTTGAAACTAAGATTTACCTCAGTTGCATCACTTACCTAATGAAGAGGAGAGTTGAGTTATGAGCATACCTGATAGGCAACTTGACTTGGTTACACGAGTGAGAGGAAGTAGTAGATAAAAGAAGAGTTCTTGATCTTGATTTCGAACCCACACTTCTCAGGGAAGAATATTTTTATTGTTTTACTTAGGAATTAATTTTGAAAAGAGTAAGCAAATAAACTAAATATGGAAGGAAATAAAACTTAAAGAAAAGAAAGGAGATACTCGGGAAGGTGAAAATGTTTGATTGTGGGATAGGTCAAATTTTTCAGTATTTAGGCCTAAGATTACCTGACGGTTTATCAAATGTCTGATAAGTCATCATAGATGTTGTCAACCTTAGGCAGAGTATTGCCTTCTTTTGGATTTTCTGATGATATATCTGATAGCTTATCAAAATTGTGATAAGTCGTCACACTTGTCATCGGGGTCTCTTGGCTGACTTTATCAATTTTTACCTAGACCCCTGCATACCTCCTCAGTTCAAAATGCTTCCTATCTAAATAAATTAAAACACTTGTGTTTAAACATAAAACATTGGGTTGCCTCCCAATAGCGCCTGATTTAATGTCGCAGCACGACAAGGTTATCTTGACTACTCAGACTTCATTAATACACTATGTTGCTATCTCTTTCGCATCTTCATAAAACACATCCATGATTGAGAAAACACACATCTCCTTTTGCTGTGTCATGGATGAGTGCATTTCAAATCTTGCTTCATTTTCATTGAACCTGAAAATTAGCTCATTCAGCTCCATTTCCACTACTACTCTCCTAGTAGTAAGGAATAGTCTACCCAAAATGATGGGTACTTTAAAATACACCTCATAGTCTAGGACTACAAAATCAGCAGAAAGTATAAAGTCGTCCACCTTTACCAATACATCATGTAATATTCCTACTGGCCGCTTTCCAAACCTATTCTCCATCACCAACTGCATGTTTATCGGGTTAGGATCCCCCTAACCTAGATTTTTATACATGGCTAGAGGCATCATATTTATGCTCGCCCCCAAATCATATAGGGCCTTAGCAAAATTGAGAGACCCGATTGTACATGGAATAGTGAATGCTACAGGGTCGGCCTTCTTCTGCATTAAGGATCGTGTAGAAATGGCACTACAATAGTAGAGATTTTTCACCGGGTTGTAGCTCACCACTCTTTTCTTCATCACAAGGTCCTTCATTAATTTAGCATACCCTGGAATTTGCTCGAGTGCCTCCACCAAGGGTACATTTATCATTAACTACTTCAACATTGCCATGAATTTACTAAATTTCATGTCGTCAAGCTTCTTCTTCAATCTTTGAGAAAAGAGAGGTGGTGGTCTTGGGAGAGTTTTCACCACTACTTCCTTTTCCTTCTCCAT
The DNA here is from genome assembly GCF_002878395.1 of Capsicum annuum. NCBI lineage: Eukaryota > Viridiplantae > Streptophyta > Magnoliopsida > Solanales > Solanaceae > Capsicum > Capsicum annuum. The sequence continues at coordinate 30,645,830 of NC_061118.1, read as the reverse complement.
TCCTTGTTCCAGAGCATCATTAGAACCATCTAGCTTCCCAGACTCTACTGCATATTCTTCTTTAGGTTCGTCTTTTGCTTCGGTCATATCTTCAATCCACCTTTGCCCACAGAGGGGCCAAATAATATCTAAACACTTTTAGTGGTAATCGCCATACATGAGCCATTATTTCATGGATTCTGAACTGCATAACTAGGTAACATTCTACTTTTTCTCTGGTTCAGTGCTGCGGAGAGTTGGCTTATTTGGTATTCCAACTATTTGATTGAAGTAGAGTGCGAGTTTACCGACTCATAGAGGATAGATCAGTCTTCATGGTAGTCACCCCTGAGTTGGTAGCCTCCACTCCCTTTAACAATTTAGCCATCATGTACTCCAGGGATATTATTTTAAAACTTGTTGTAGCAGCCTCACGATTTCCAGGAGGGACATATAACCCACTCCTATCATTATTGGTCCTCCAATTACCTTGCTCCTTGTTCTTATATCCAGCCTTGTCATAATAAGTACAACCTTGATTTCCTTGGCTATTGCCTCAAAAATCCCCTGATTATTTATATAGTTCGCCTCTTCTTTTGAGTCAGACTCCACTTTGCTATGTGATCCCACAACCTTCACTTTCTCAGTTTTACCTGATAGAAAATTCTTGGTTAGCAAGTCCATCTGCATTTTTAGGTGAGCCATGTCTTGATCACGCTCTTCATATTTTCTATGTTGTTTTACAGTCATACCAATAGAAACAGTGGGGCTTGCTTCCACAGAGTCCCTGGTTTCCATGCCCAACTTGGTTGGTCATTATCTTAAGCATTTTTGAAGTCTCTAGGAATGTAAGATCAACAAATAAACCACCAACAGCATTATCTACTATCGGTTTTGTCATAGAGTTAAAAGCCCTGTACAAAGTCTCTATCTAGTGTATGTCCGTCATGTTATGGTTCAGACACTGCATCGGCTTCTTTTTGAATCTCTTCTAGGTTTTATGCAAGGCTTTAATTGGGAGCTTTCTAAAGTTGTTGATCTCATCCCTCAACTGTACCCTCTTGGAAGGTGGAAAGAACCTTCCTAGGAAAGCTCCTTTCAACTACCTCCAGTTGGTTATAGAATCGGGTGTCACCTCATTAAGCCACAATATTGCATCCCCAGATTGAGAAAATACAAACAATCTCAAATATATAGCATTCTGACCCACTCCTAGGTTATCAAAAGATTTACCAATGGTGACAAAGTTCACCAGATAGAAGTTTAGATCATCCCCAGGAAGGCCACCAAACAACCCCTTCATATTAAAGAGTTGAATTATAGTACTCGTAATGTTGAATTTTTCCCCAGGTGCTAATGGTGGAGGAATAATTTCACCCATTGCACCTGCTCCATCCATTCCATCATCATGATCATTGAGGTTATACTGGACCGTCTGGTGATCTTGCCATGTCAGAATAGATAGTTCCTTTTAGCATTACGCTGTACTGGTGCAACTATTTGTTATGAACGCCTTGGGTTACCAGGGTTTAGCAACTCCTTGTCTCCCAAGTTGTTATCCTCAGGATTTGGATACCGCACTTGTTGACCGTCATTCTATGCATTCACCTGAGCTCTAGCTAAGGCTGCTAACCTATCAGCCTCCTACTGGTCTACCATTCTTCTGATTAGTTGTCGTTTCGGATTAAATGGTAATAATGGTTCTCCAGAACTTCTGGTTGTTGGCATGCACCACAAAAGTCGTGCAGTAAACAAAAACAACAAATAAATGTAAAACTACAAAACTTGACTAACAGTAAATTAGTGCACACAACTTATATTTACAACTGTATTCCCCAGTAACGATGCCATTTTTGATAACGCTCAAACTATACATCTCCTATGAGAATGTAAGCGATTGTTGTCAATATATAACCCAACTAGGTTGGGGTTGAATCTCATAGGGAATATAGGATTCCCTACCTAAGCCTAACGATGAGCCTGACGTCTAACGAGATGGCCTAAGCTTAACGATGAGCCTGATATCTCATTACACTTCTGATGGCCAATCACAGATGTCGTCATGAATTCTAGCTAAAGCTCATTCTCTGTCTAAGGTTGACGGTAACTCTAATAGCTTATCACAAGGATGATGACTTATCAGATAGGCCTTCAGCTATACTTCCCTCTTTACTTGCTCAAAAATCAACTCTTTTACTTCCATTATTACTGGTTCTCTTGTATCTTGACTTTTACTGCAATATTGAATATAAAATAATCAAAAACGACAAAAGTGGCTTAAGACTTTGTAATTATTCTTGGTTAAAAGTCTCAAATGTGTTAGCATCTGCTCACACATCAGTGTACAAACAGTATATGTTATGCAAACATTTGTTTCCTCCCTCCCTCCGAGAGTGGGATTGGCTCTCATACAAAAATAAACTTTTACTCTTCCAAGTAAAAAAGGTCAGAGTCCACCAGCTATAAGTCATTGTATGGCTATCACCACTAGTTTTGATGCCACTATTGATGATCCCTTTGTACTTACTATTGAGGAGTTGAGGATTGATGGAACTGAGAGTGATGAGACACCCGAGGTAGAGTCTTAGAAGTTGACATGGGGTAATAATTTTTTGTATAATATAGGTAACGATTGGTTCATCGAGACCAATGATCATATGTACCCTTATAGAGTGACCTCTTCTTTACTGTTAGTAGAAAAGAAGGAGGACCCCAAAGTAGTCACCATTCTATGTTCTATTAGGCCTTTAAATGTTAAGCAGGCTTTATATGACTTTAGATTAGGTGTAAATATGATGCCACTGGCTGTGTATAAGCTATTGAGTATAGTGGAACTCTAACCTACATCCATAAGACTGTTGATGGCTAACTCATCTATAAAGAAACTTATAGGTATTTTCTGTGATGTAGAAGTAAGGATGACATTCCTCCTGTTCCCCACTGATTTCATGGTTCTTGATTGTGAGGTAAATTCTTAAGATCCTATATATTGGGTAGACCTTTCCTATCTATTGGTAGGGATTGATTGATATAGACTTGGTAAAGATCACCTTTAAACTAAATAATAAGCAAGTGGTATTTGATATATGTATGATAGTGCAGTGACTAGATGATATGCGAGTGTGTCTATAATAGACACTATTGAGAAGGATGTGGTTACAGAGGCCAGTGTACCAAATGTAATAGGTTTGGATGAGAGATGTGTGGCAGACCAATTTACAGAGATTAAGATGTTAGATCTAGGACATATGAGGGAGAAGGTGGATATCTTACGAGCAGAGGTGTGCTATCTCACTAAGAGTGACATATTTGCCATGCCTTGAGTTATATCCCCAATTATTGAGCCATCACTTTCGCATGGTCCCAGACACTTTAATTTATTTGTGAAGGATGATATTTCAGTCTCGTAGTTTGGATCAAGAAAGGTTGAGAGGGGAATTTGTCGAATCCAGATATACAATATGAGCAAGCCCTAATAGGAGCCACCCATGATTCGATGGAGAATGTGTTTCTTTATAGAAAGAGGCATGCTGAGCTAGCTGCTAATGTATCTTCTCATAGTGCACTGCCACCACCATGGCCTTCTCTTATGATATACCTCTATTTGAGGATGGTTATGACACAGATGCTTAGTGAATCCCAGGTATGTTCTCACTTCCCTCTATTTTACTTTATTTTAGTGAATTAAGGACAGTGCACAATTCTTAGTTGGGGTGGGGTGTACCATATCCACCGCGGGTTTTTTTTATCGTGCTTCTTTTTCTGTCGGCTACGGTATGGTTGTAGAACTATCATTTCTAGGTTAGTTTTTCTCATATTGTGTTTTTTTGTATTGTGATATGTTTTGTATAATTAGGATATTTTTATGTATCTAGGGAAGTTATCATGTTTTTATATGGATTCTTGAGAAAAAATAATACCCCTTCAAATTTTGTGTTTTAGAATTATGTGAATGTATATATATGTGAACATTGTGGATTATGTTATGTCACTATAATTAGGTACATGATAATCACTTGCTAATAATTTCATAACTGGATAGGTACTAGTTGGTAATATTGACTGTGCCATATGTGTGTGAGATACTACAAAGTTTCCTTTATGTGTTGAATTTAGAACATACCCGGTTAGTCTTGCCTAGGTTGAAGGATATCCGGTTGGTAAAGGATCATAGGTCATTTTTTATTTTAGTCCACTTTTAGCCCAAATGACCTTTCATATATAAATGATATCCCTTGATCCATGTTTTGAGCCTTATAAGTCTATTTTTCTTATTTCACTATTCACCTTCCTATTTATATTACAATGAACCTATTTTTTCCCTAATCCTCCTTGGATATTGTGCACCTCAACTCAGGAAAAATGCCTAAGTTAAGGGTGGATATCACAGTGGTTCGTAATGTAAACTGAGTATGTAGAAGTGTAAAATGAAAGAAAAAGTTAGTAAGGCTAGGTGTGGTAGAAAAAGTAAAAGAATGGAAAATGGTGCAAAAGTGAAAAAGAAAGAATAAAAGATCACACCCAGCCTGAATATGCTTAAAAGAATAAAAGGGAGAAATAAGGCTATCATAGTCACTTGATAAGTCCATATATATCGTAACGGCCCCCAAGCCTACACTATAAGCCAAGAAAAGTCCTATAGTGATCCTAACTTGACTATCTGAATGCTAAGGTAAAGAAAATAAAGGCAAGTCTATGGTATTTAACATACATTGATTGGAACTTATCTTCTTAGTGTGAGTGTCTCTTGACCATCCCTGCATTGGCATGTATTATTTCATATAATTGAGAGGGACATCCTTGTTTTAGGGGCACTTAAGTCATATTGCTAGCTATTTTCTTTTTTTAGGTAGTGTAACATTTACATATGCATAGTTGTCTGTTGCAAATGTAATTGACATACCTTGATCCAATTGTATCACATTATTGTTCTTTATGTTTAGACACAGTTGGTTTTAAAAAGTAAGATTGGAGGGGGTGTTGTGTTCTGAGCTTTAACGTGTTGACTGACTGCCTTTAATAGCTTAGATTCTCCTAGTTAAGCATTGTTTTTGTTTTTGTTGTATTTTTTTGACTGGGTACATGCAAACATTCTAAGTTGAGGGTGTTGATATGCTATAGAAATATAGCACTTTTGATGCTTTAAATGAGGAAAATATACAAGTTTCTGAGGTTATTTTGTTATATATGATACATTTTGTATATGTTTTGTCCCATTTGAATGGATATATCTTTAGCTTGACATGAGGGTTTTCTGGCTTAGAGATCATATTGATTCTTTCTATCAGTTTTGTTATCCAATTAAACTCAGTTTCATTTATAGGCAATGATACTCTCTCCAGGTAGTTATCAATTATAAGAGGCTAAAGTTGGTCATTGATAAGGAGAGATGAAATATCCTTTGATATTCCTTTGTCTATGTTGAAAATAGATTCTGGAATACTATCTAGATTGGGATAGAAAGCTTCATCTTCAATTGGTAACTGAGTAGCCTTTGTTTCTTTTAAGGATTGAACCACCCTTTTCATCTTTCTATACTTAGTACATGCTTTCGCAAAGTATCCTTTATTATGGTAAATGAAGCATTCGTGCTTTCCTGAATATATCTTTTTGGCACTTTTTCTAATTATAGGTTCCTTATCTAAATACTTTTGATTTCTGCCTCATTTGTACTGTAAATACCTCTTATGCCTTGCTTGGCACTTTGAGAGAGGGGGAGACCCAACTGGATTGGAGTCCAGATTAGATTAATTGAAAGTAGTCAAGCCCGTGGTTTTGTCATTGTCTCTGAGTAGGACGTGGTCTAGATTACTGGGAGATGACTCACAACTTGAGGTAATCATGCCTGCCAAATAAATTGATTGAGTTTGAGTCTTTCCATACTTTTGCTTCTCTTATTCAAGGCCAAGTTCATTGGTGTATTTTATATATTCCTTAACAAGGTCATCTTGGAAATGTTGAGGAGTATGACCCTTTGGTCCTACTGTATTCGACTCTGGGACTGCCTGTTCTGGCATGGTTGGATCATTGGTATAGAAGATCTTAGCACATGTGTGGTCGTCATTGAGAAGATCTTATTTGATTAAGTCCCAGTCTTCATTTGGTGGCACTTTATTTTGGATCTCTAGGTCATCATCTGGAAAAGTAGGATCTAGCTCCGAGAAGATGTCATCATGTAATAGAATGGCAGACACTGAGTTAATCATATCTGAATCACATGGGACCTTTATTTTTTTGTCCTTTTTGGGTGTCCTTTCAACATTCTTATACTATACCATGGCTTCTTTCCTTTTCCATAAGAATTTGGGAAGGTCAAATCCCTGCTCATCTTCTTGAGTTTGGCTGAGTAACTCAGATGTTACTGAATGAGGTGGGATGTGGAAAAGGGTTGGTGTAGCTCTTATGGTAATGTACGAAGTATGACATATTCATGGATATTTTGTGGGTTGGTATTTCCATATCTTAACAGGGTAATTTGTTCCTCGAGTTATGTATTTCTCTTCATTGCTGATTTGTGAAGGATAGTATTGAGGTTCTTAGCAGACATATCGCACACTAGATAGCATGTCTCCTTTCTTCTAGCACCTCTACAAGTTTGGCGTACCCTGAATCCAGATATTCATCCCATCCTACCTTATCTTCCACAATATGATTTGGTCAGGCCTTGACGCACTCTACATAGTTATCATTGCCAACCCATGGACATTGTCCCATAAAACAACAGTTTTGATTTCATACAGTGCTTGATATTCTTTTGTTGCTCGTTGGACTTCATCCCAGTAGGTATGATCATTAGTCTAGTTCCACTTTCCCTATTCTTGCGGCCATATTTCCTTTGGAATGGATCTATTCTGCTGGAAAATAAAGCGTTGGACTTCATAGTATTCATCTTTAAGAGAAAGTATTGAAACTGGAAATTTCCAGTCGAGCTTGGATGTCGTGGCCTGTGAATCCTACTAGACAATGCAACATTAAATACCTTTGCAACGTAGGAGTCTTTGAACCATCAAATCAAGTATTTTCATGGCTTGAACCATAGCATGAGTCTCTTTAGAGCTGGTTGGATCTGATCAAAATTCCTAAAGGCATCACACTTGAACTCCATAAGAATATAGTACCAGTGGAATAGGTACTAGAATAGCCATATGAGTTCTTGTTGGAAGTCATTGGTTAGTGCTATGAACACATTATAGAAATGGTATATCCTCTACGAGGATCAGGCCAACCCTTTTCCACTTCCCAATCTCATTTATCCAGGCCAGTCATTCCATCTCAGAAAGCAGAATAGAAGTTTGATAATGCCAGATTTGTATGGGAAAGGAAAGATGCCATGGCAGCCCAAAAGCAAGCCAAAATGGTAGAAGAATGAGTCAAAAGGATAAAGCATTCTATACAGATTCCGTATGAAGGTAATAATATGGTTTTAAGATGGGTAGATCCTACGGTCCCAGATGACAACCTTAAAATTCAGAGCGCAGAAACCCGAAATAAAGAGCCACCAGATAAATATTGGGAATTCATCAAAAAAGGTCTTCTCAATTACAAAAGACTACTTCCAAATGTCCCTTTAGGTAAACACTTGATCATCTAAGATAAAGTGGTTCTAAAGCTTTATGCTGCAGATGTTAGAAATTCCATCCTCAACAACAGAAACCTTGCAAAGGCTATCAAGAAGAGGAATATCTAAAGGCCATCAATGAAATCTTTGGCTTTGTCTCTAAGAAGCAACAAGAAAACTCATTCGATACTAATCATGAATGTTTTAATAGGCTTCTTGATATTCATAATGAGGAAAATTCATCTGATTCATCTATTGATGCTATAATAACTATTAAAGATACTCCTAAATCTTCAGTAAAATTACCTAAATTAAACCATCCTTCCATCTACATGAACCACTCCAAGGAACCTGAGGTCTACAAATTTATAGACAACTAAAACAGGATGACAAATGACCTAATCACAAAGAGAAAGCTAGAACTATGTAGGATGGAAAAAAAAGCTGTAGGAACCGGATTACACACTTTCACTCTTGATGACATAAAGATTTAATCCTAGACCCAAAGGATCCAATACTTATATACCTGGATGGCAATGAACAATTTTGATGAACGAGAAAAATACATCATACTCTTAGAGTTCACATCCAAATTCTCTGGAATACTTATATACTGATGGAATTCTCTTGGGATCATGATCTAAACACTTATCTAACTTTCTAAGACTTTTCCTTCAACATAAAGATCCTCCAAGAGGTATTCTGTGGAGAAATAGGCTAGAGATAAGAAAATATTTAGTAGTAGCTATTATAGATAAAGTGTCTAACATTTGAAAGAGATGACATTGATATCTATTTCTAGAAGATAGCGAAAATATTCTTTGAGTTGGGTGGAGATCCCAGCCTGAAACAAGCCTTTGTGTCATCACTGCCGTAGATATTAGAAGTACACACAATTATAACTATTAAGGAGAATTTCAAATCCTTATTCATCCCATAGATAGTCTATATCAAGAAGACCATCTTCCAAGATCTAGACAATATATTCACAATGAGATCTATACTGGATTGGATTGTCCAGAACAATCCATCCCTCGATCGAGCCTTTAATAGGGATGACCTTGTCACTAATTCCAATGATTCCTTCCCGTGCCACAAGATGAGATCAAAAATACAACTACTATCAAACTGTTGAGGCCTCCCAACGAAATCAGTAAGGTAATTTAGCAAACTTGGTACTTCAGATGTAGAAGCCAAACAAACTACAAAAATAAAAATGGCTGCTTCATCTGCAGAAAGCCCAGTATTATGATTGAAATTGTCCTCAAACCAAGAAGTTAAGGGACTCCATCCACCTCTTTGAAGAAATAGTTGATTATGCAATAATCTATCTCAGCAAAGAGAATGACCTTAAATCAATCTTCGCGCTAGAAGAAGAACCAACGGAGGACACCCTCTTCTCTATAGGTGTATATAAAGAATTAGGAGACATCCATGCTGATGATCTCTACCTGATATCCAGTATTAAAGAAAACTAGAAATAAACTAGTGAAATCCTTATGTTCAACACAATAGGAATTCTATCTTTTGAAATAACAGATTGCCTCCTAGTCCTGTTCAATCAGTATGTGAATCACTTCAATCCATCTATCCTTTACAAAATAAAAACCTTCAATAAGCTTTAAATATTCAAAAAGTATGGCAGATCCATCCTTAAGCCATTTGGAGTGTACCCAGAATACCTTTTCTTTCCATGTGTTCATAACACTAGCCAACGACTTTCTACAAGCACTCCTATGGATATTATAATACCTATGACACAAGTACTACATCCTTATAGAGTTCAAGTGTGATGCCTTCAGATATTTTTATTGAATCCAACCGGCTCTACAAAGGTTCATGCTATGGTCCATCCCATGACAGTTTTGGGTTTGATGCTTAAAGGATTCCTATGATGCAATGTTATTAATATTGCACCATCCAATTAGAATCACTGGCCATGAAGTCCAAGATAAGCCAGAAGTCTGACTTCTTTAGAAATTTTCCATCTTAATACTCTCCTTTGAAGATGAATATTATGAGGAACAACAATTAATTTTCAAGAAGAATAGAAATATTTCAAAAGATGTCGGCCTAAAGGAATAGGGAAAGTGGAACCACACTGGTGATCATCCCAACATGGATAAAGGCTAACGAGCAATAAAAGAATATTATACACTGTATGAAATTATGAGAGATGAAGTCACCAACTCTATCAAAAACATACAACTGAAATATCCCGTACAAGAATACAATAGTTCATCCTATAGAAAGATTTTTTTCACTAGATCATTGAAATAAACTTGAAAGTTCAAGAATGCCTAGGGTAGAAGCACAATATCTATTGGTGGATGGAAGAAATATGCGCGATCTCATTACCGACATTATCCAATACTGCCTACAAGATGATGCCAAATGACATGTACAAGAAAGTTACCATTTACCACAAACTCTAAGAAATTACCTACCAGAGTTTACTATGAAACCCTTTTTAGTGGGTTAACCTTATCTCCAAGAAACCCTATTAGATGGGTTACCCTCTCCTATAGGTTATACTTCATAGTGGGTTACCCTTATTTCCAAAGAAAGATGGGTTACCCTCTCAAATAGGTTTGCCTACAAGCTGCTTATCAAGCTACTTGGTAGATATTTGCTTGCAAAGAGCTTACAAGCTATTGATCGACTTGCTAGCTAGCTGTTGAGTCACCTATTTTCACATGCTATCACTTAACAACAACATAGGTATGTTTTGTTTTATTAGGCCCATCACATGTTATTGGGGCCCGGTTTGAATAAAATAGGTTGTATATATATCCTAGAAGTTTGTTCTTAGGATAAGGCTTAAGTTTGAATAGATAGGGCTCATATCTTAGAAGATGGATAGTGTTGTAATATTTTATTTTAATTTTTTTTGTACTTCAAGCTTATCTAGAGCTTCTTTTTCCTATAAAATAAATCATAGGCCTTTTGTTGGGGATCACTTATTTCCCCACCTAAAAACCTCTCTTATAAAGTTTCTCTCCATCAATACAAAATGTTTATTAGCTAAAATGTCTCTCTAGCTTCTCTCTTCCAAAGGGATGGGTACTTCAATCCTTTAGGTCGGAGTAGCGGGGTTAGGAAATACATTGGCAAGTACACTTGTTGTAACTACAATATTGAAATCCAAAGATAATTTCCATGAATATGAAATGACGTTATCTCTATCGAAGTGACATACAACTTTCAGTCCTTTCCATATTTATGGAATAAAATTTACTTGGTCAGCACTATAGCTTTCTAATTTGCTTTTTTTTCTTTTTAGAACATACATATATGAGGTCTAGCATAGTACATCCTTTATTACACAAATGTTTAAGGGAAACAGACCACAGGGGAGCTGACCTAAGACCCGTTTATGTCATATACCAAACATTTGTTTTTGTACTAGTAGACTAATAATTTACTGTGTTCCATGACTAGAAAAGTCAAGCCACCCTCTTAAGGGTTGCGAAGTCTTTGTTCATGGCAAACCATTCTTTAGTATATGCGTAGACCAGTCGTAAGAGAGCTATTATGTATTGATTAAAAGCTTTGATTTCATATGGCATGCTGCTTATATAGATATGAAATTGCGTATCATGTTGAAAGGCTTAGAGACTGTGGTATATGGTAGTAATGAGGAAATTAATTTCGTATGGCAATATTCTCTATGATGACCAAACATGTGTTGAGATATTCTAGACCAATAATTCAACTATGCTAGAATAGGCAGTCCTAGAGTTAGATATAATAGGAACAAAGAGTATGACCCCTTGTTCCAATTGTATCCGACTCTAGGAATGCCTATTTTGGCATGGGTTGATCATTGGTCCATAAGATCTCAGCACATGCTTAGTTTTTATTTAGAAGACCTTGTTTGATAAAGTCCATACTTCATTTGGTGGCACTTTAGTTTGGATCTCTAGGTCAATATTTAGGATGGTAGGATCTAGCTCTGAGAAGATGTCATCATGTAATGGATCAGTAGGCACTAAGTTTATCATATCAGCATCAAGTGGGACCTTCATTCTTTTGATCTATCCTGGTGTCTTTTTGGCATGCTAGTAATCTACCATGGCTTTTTTTCTTTTCTATAAGAATCTGGAAAGTTAAATCCCTGATTGTCTTCTTGAGTTGTATTGAGTGACTTGGATGTAGATGAATGATGTGGTATTGTGGAAATGGGTTGTGTATCTTTTGTGGTGATGTGGGAAGTATGACGTATGCTTGCATATTTTGTGGGTTGGTAGTACCGTATCTCACTAGGGTAATCTATTCCTCGAGTGATGTCATTTCTCTTTATTGCTGGTCAATGAAGGACAATATTGAGGTTCTAGCAAACATGTCACAGGCGGAATAGCCTATCTCCTTTCTTCTAATACCTCTATAAGTTTGGCATGCCTCAAATCCTGATACTCATCCTACCTTACCTCATCTTCTTTATGATCATTTGGATGGGCCTCGTATCACTCTACAATTTATAGTTGCTAACCCTTGGACAATATCTCATAAAAGGACACTTGATCCAATGTACATTGCATACCTCATAATTGAACTTTTGTACCCAATCATTATCTTTCATCGATCTTTTAAGTCTGTGTGTGATATATGTTTGGTCTAAATTATCTTTCCCCAAATATGTATCTATTGTGATAAACATGTGGATGGGCAGAAATATGTGTTGAGGTTTAGTATCTGATAGGGGGTTAAGAGATCATAGAAGTTGAGAATAGAATCTTAACCTCTTATAAGTATTAACCCATGAACTTGGAAGGATTGTGAGAAATTCCTCCCTATATAGGTTTTTTATGATTTGTACGCCTATGGTGGTGCTATAGGTGGTATTTATGACTAAAGACAAGGAGGTTTTGTCACCTGGAATGGATAAGGCATCTTCATTGTTTTGTACTTTCCATACTAATTGATAATGTATCATTGGGCATAAGTTAGCACTCTTGGAGGGAGGGAGCAAGTAAGTGTTCAAATAACATCTGCTACTGCTATGAGCAAACTTTACATTTTTAGTCTTTAATTTATTTTGACCAAGTTTTTATCCAAAAAGTGTCCATAGCCTTTTCTTAGTTATTACACACAAAGTCTTGTAAATATTTGAGGCGAGTCATAATCTTTTCACTGCCATAGTTCTTATTTTTAGTTCACATAACCAACGTCTTGTACATAATTGAGTCGTATTTATTTTTATTAGATTTTAGAACAAATATTGTTGAGTCTTTTCCTTATATCTTTAGCATAAATACATCAAGTTATTATAGTCCAGAAAAATACAAAAATATGTCTAGGTCAGAGTCTTGTTCTTCGTCAGTGTGTAATCCATGTAAATCTTTTGCCAAACTAAATATGTCACCTACCTTTTGTAAAACTCTATCATATAAATATGACTATATATATAAAGTAGATGTGTTACCACCAGAATAAAAAATATCCATAACATATCTACCATATTGAACCTCTATTCTGCCTTTGTAAAGAAGGCATGTGACCCATGGATGCAGATCTGTTCTTTGGTTCAACATCGACCAAATGGAGTTAAAGAATATATTGTTGCACTAAAACTCGATCAGTTTCCTATTCTTGTAACTCAAGAAGAACAGTTCATCACTCTACATGTGCCGAAAGATTTTTTGCGATAGTGGAAAATCCAAGTCTTTACCTATATTCACTTTAGTGCTATTAGGGTCATACTGACGTATCATAGAATAAAAGGCTAGCCAATAGTGGTGCATCTTTCTCTTGTTGATATCAGATAAAATGAATTCTAACATGCTAATTTAGGTACCTTAAAAATCACACTGAACACTAGAAAGGTCTTTGTCACCATATTTTCAAACTTAAACATGTCCCTTTATGATTCGTATCTGACAGAGTCATTGAAGATCCATGTTCAAATTTATGTATCCCTGCAAGTTAGAAATTCCATCTAGGTCACTCTCTACTACCAAGTAGCTTGGAGGGTTCAAAATCATGGTATGGATCTATCCCTTCCAGGTGGAGAAAATGCCTTGTTCCTAAACATAGATGCCACCAATGGAACAACTTATTATACCCGGATCCCATGAAAAATACCTAGAGATAAACTTGTCAAAGTACTCCTAGACTCATGGGTCACAAACTATTAGAAGTTGAGACCTTCCTCAACCTCTCCAGTCCACGGAACTAACCTTCGCTAAAAGAAGTGACAATACTATCACCATCAGTTTCGACCACTCACATAAAAAAAACCTCCAAAAACAACCTTCTTTACCCCTATGTACTTGATGTACAATAGAAATATAGTACTTTTAATGCTTAAAACAAGGAAAATATGCAAGTTTCTGAGGTTATTTTGGAAGATATGATGCATTTTTGGGTATTTTTTTGCAGGAAATCATATTTTGGATGCTAAGTTTGCAAAAAAGATGAAAAAGGTGTTTATGGCTACTTTTTGGAGCAATTATGGATATTCGCAACACTTTTTATCTTGTTTGTGATCAAAGTATGTTTGAAAATTGACTAACAGCTGAAAAGATGACTTCTGACCCTTACTAAGTCAACATGTGGACCGCAAGTAGAACGTTTGGATCGGAAGTAGGAAAAGTAAGTGCCAGAAGTCTAAAATCTCAAGAGCCAACTTGTAGGATTTTTTAAACCAGTACTTATACTTTGTACTTGCGCTCACCCGATTGACTGCAAGTACTATCTATGCACAGAGTTAGAGACCAAGTGTAGACCTCAAGTGCTACTTACTCCAAGGGTAAGGGAGTAGGTACAGACCACATGTAGCCACCAACCTTGTTTTATCCTATTTCAGTCGAGCTTTGGTTTTAGGGTTTCCACAAGTACTATAAATAACCTTTATGTATTTTTTAGTAGGGGTAACATTTTTTTCATATTCACAAACATATTTTGATTCCAAGGTTCGATTTTGGTCTTGGGATTCTCTTCTATTGACTACAATTGATTAATTCAGTTACGATTGTGGGTTTTTATAATTCTTATCATTGTGATTTTATCTATGATTTTGGTTATGAAGTTTATTGATTTCTTCACATGCATAATCGGCTAAAACCTATAGCTAAGGTTTTGGAAACCTTAGTAGATTGATGAAGTAGGGAAAGTGCTATTATTATTCTGAATCGATACCTATGCATGTATTGCTTTATCTTTAATATAATAGTTTTCTTAGCATGTGGAAAATGTTAGGATCCCACCTAGATTATTGCTACTTACCCCAGATGAGGATTCTTGACTAGAAAAAGATAAAGATAATAGTAATTTGGAGTTTAACTGTCGATCCAAGCTTTTAGGGTTTATTATAGTAAGATGGTTAGATTTCATCTAATAACTAGAGAATCAAAAGATAATAGTTAATTGGGATCAAGATAGGGGTTAGCAAGGAGAAATCTCGAGACTCAAAAAGTAAACAGTGAAATCCTTCAACTCGTCTAAAAGACTATCAAAGGTACATAACTCATTGATTATCCATGCAAGGTATTGGGTTGGTTCAACAAAGCACAATAATCCTACAAAGTTGAGAAGCAAGGGGAACACAACCCTAGTGTTCACCAATGTTGATTACAATCGAAGTTGATATTTGCTCTTTGTTCGACATTGCCATTCAAATCTCTCATTTACTTTTTTAGTTTTTACCCGTTGATTACAACATTTGAGATGATCAAGTCCACGTATTCCCTTGGGATTCAATCCCAACCTTTATTGGGTTACTATATTTGATAGCAACCAAAATCATCTTTAGAGTGAAGGTGTATCTTGGGCATTGTCAAATTTTGGCACTATTATCGGGGAATACGGTATTGATTTGTGAATTTAAGTCATTGTAGTTTTTTTGGGTTTTTTCCTTTTATGTTCTTAGTTGGGCATACATCGGTGTATTCCTAACACAAGAGTAGAGGAAATCGCTTCTTCCCACTAAATCTGAATCCAAAGAGGATCCTACTGATGTTTTGGCTCTTTACGGACCATTTTACATGTTTTACAAGGGATAATTGAGTGTATTTAAGAAACTATTAGTATATTTGATGCTGGTTTTTAATATTTTCAGGTTAAGAACTTAGTTGAAGGGATAACTTGGAAAAATGGAAGAAATAGGAACAAAAAGGAGAATGACGATAAAACTGATGGGCCGTCAACCATGTGACAGACCGTCAGAGTATCCATCAAAGCTAAGCAGAATAGGAAGAATGGATAACCAAGTGACGGTCCAAGTGACAAACCATTAGACCTCTGATGGGACGTCAACCTAGCCGTCAGGCTGAGATAGAAAGTGGTTCCTCGAGTGATAAAGTGATGGTCCAAGTGAAAGATCGTCAGGCCAGTGACGGCCCATCAACATGACCAGCACTCCTTAAATAGAATGAAGTAGCTTGGGACCTTCAGCGACGGTCCAAGTGATAGATCGCTAGGATACTGACGGGCCATTAACTGTGATGCGGCAATACTGAGTTTGAATTTTAAATGCCATGTACCTGGGAACATATAAATACCAAGTCTAGGTTTTGATTATGTATCTTTTATTCATTTTTATTTGATTTTCAACTTTGGAGAAACTTGTATCTTATTGTTCTCTGAGAAAGAGCTGAAATTGTGGATTTGAATACTTTATTCAATATTTTTCTTTTGAGATCAAGGAAAATCCTTGGGATATTCTTTGTAAATAGTTCCTTGAATTATTTATGAGAAATACAATGAAATCTTCTTCTCTTTCTAAGATGTGTGGCTAAAGCTCCCCTAACTAGGGTTATGAGAGCCTTAAGCTCTAGGCAGCCCTAAGCCTTTCTCTGATCAACTGAACCTTCTTTAATGCATCAAACACAAAGTCAGGGCCTACTACTACAGCCTCACCCACTTTAAACCAACCAATTGGAGATCTACATCTCCTACCATAGAGAGCTTCAAACCGAGCCATTCTGATACTGGAATGATAGCTATTATTATATACGAATTCAATCAAAGGAAAGTGGTCATCCCAACTACTTTTAAAATCAACTACGCATGCTTTCAACATATCTTCTAGAGTGTAAATGGTCTACTCTATTTGACCAACTATCTGAGGGTGGAAAGTTATATTGAGATGGGCTTGGGTACCAAGACTCTTTTGGAATGCTTTCTAGAAGTGAGGTAAATTGGGTACGTCTATCTAAGATGATAGATAAGGGAACACCATACAACCTAACCAACTCTCTAAGATAGAGTTTGGCATGCTAAATAAGAGGTATGGACTGGCTAGAAATGAGCTGATTTGGTCATCCTGTCTATGATACCCAAATAGAATCGTGCTGATGACGAGTATATGGTAAACCTATCACAAAGTCCATGTTAAATTTCTCCTATTTCCAAGTGGGAATAATGAACTCCTGTATGGACCCACTATGCTTCTGGTGCTCAATCTTAACTTGTTGGCTTGCAGAGCACATAGCCTGACCTGTTCTGCACCCATACACAACATTCTGCTGAATTAAGTAAGCGAACACCTAGTCGGGCAAGCTGATGAACTTCCTGATCTATCTTCTTCTTGCCATCCTCAACAAGAGCAACACTACCCATAGATGACCTACTGAGAGCATCAGACACTACATTGTCCTTGCCCAGATAATACAGAACGCTCACGTCATATTCTTTCAATAACTCTAACCACCTTCTCTAACACAGATTTAAATTTTTTTGAGAGAACACATACTGCTTGCTCTTATGGTTAATGAACATATCTACGTGCACCCCAAACAAATAATGCATCCAAATTTTTAAGGCAACTACTACTGCTGCTAACTCAAGATCACGAGTCATATAATTCTTCTATAGGGTTTGTGTTATCTGGATGATTAGGCTATGACCTTACCTCTCTACAAAAGAAAACAATCCAAACATACTCTGGATGCATCACAGTACACAACAAACCCATCTGAATCATCTGGCAAGGTAAGAACTGGGGCTGAGGTAAGTCGAGTCTTCAACTCCTAAAAACTCTTCTCACATGAATCTTACTACTAAAATTTAACTTTCTTCTAAGTCAATCTGGACCCAGGGGATGCAATAGAAGAAAATCCTTCAACAAGCTGATGGTAATAGCCAGCTAAACGCAAGAAACTCTTAATGTCTGATAGAGAGATGGGTTTAGGCTAGTTTTTACTACCTCGGTCTTTTGAGGATCAAACCTAATGCCATCACCAAAAATAATATGTCTAAGGAAGCTATTGATCTTAGCCAGAATTCACACTTATTGAATTTAGCAAACAACTGGTGAGCTCTAAGAGTTTGTAACACTATTCTGAGATAGTATGCATGATCAGTTTTGCTAGGGAAGTAATCAGAAATGTCATCAATAAAAACTATGACAAACATGTTCAAGTACTACAAGAACACTCGGTTAATCAAGTCCATGAAGATAGCTAGGGAATTTATGAGTCCAAAGGACATGACAAGAAATTCGAAGTGACTATACCGAGTTTGGAAAGCTATTTTTGGAATGTCACATTCCCTGACTCTAAGTTGATAATAGCTTAATTTGAGGTCTATCTTTGAAAAATAGCTAGCACCCTAAAGTTGATCAAACAAGTCATCGATTCTAGGAAGTGGATATTTATTCTTGATTGTGACTTTGTTCAACTGACGGTAGTCTATACACATTCTAAGAGAACCATATTTATTATGCACAAATAGAATAGGTGCGCCCCATGGGGAGATGCTAGGTCTGATTAATCCTTTATTTAGGAGATCTTTTAACTTTTCTTTTAACTCCTTGAGTTCAGTTGGAGCCATTCTATATGGCAGAATAGATATGGGCTGAGTATCTGGAAGAAGGTCTGTTCTGAAGTAATTTCCCTTTTGGGAGGAACTCTGAGAAGATCTTTCAAAAATATATCTGAGAATTCATTTACTACTGGAACTGATTCAAGAGTTGAAATTTCTGAGTTAGAGTCTTTGACTTGTACAAAATGATAGCACGTCCCTTGGATATCATTTTTCTTGCTCTAAGGTATGAAATAAACTAACCCTTAAGTGCTGTAATACCACCCCTCCATTTAAGGACTGGTTCATTTAGGAACTGAAAATGAACTATTCTACTTCTACAATCAACTGAGTAGAGAAAATCCATACCAAGAATGATGTCAAATTCCATCATCTCTAAATCCACGAGATCAACTGAAGTGATTTTCTGAGATATTATAATCGGATAGTTCCTATATACCTATCTGGCTACAATTGAAACAACTACTGGGGTAGACACTAAAAAAGAGTCTACTAAAGTTTTGGGACAGACTCCAAAATTGACAGTTATATAAGGAGTTACAAAAGAAAGAAAATCTCCAGGGTCTAATAAAGCATAAATATGTAAGTAAAATACCTACAACGTATTAGTAACTACGTCAGGAGAATTTTCCTGATCTTGGTGGGACTGAAGAGCAAATAATCTATTCAAACACTGACCACTGGTAGCACTAGAAGTGGCACCCTACTGATTTGGGCAACCGGATAGAACTAAGGAGTGATGGGACTGACCCTTTTGGCTCACATCCCTACCTTTCTGAGAAAATACCTGACTCTCCCAAATTTGATGGCCTAGCTTGCCACAACTGAAGCACACATCACTACCCACTCTACACTCACCTTGATGGTGTCTACCACATTTTTAACATCGAGGATTTGTAGAGCACTACTAACACTGACCTAGGACTTAGAGCCTAGTGTTCTATCCCTTTTGTCGTTTGTAAATTTGGGTATGGAAGCACTGGCTAAAAAGGGTGCTAGGGATGAAGACCTCTGATGAAACTGAGGATGGTTACCACCCTCTGACTTTGGCTGACTGAAGTTAAAACTACCTCTCCTAACTCTCTTATTTTGTTTCTCCCTCTGCTTAATCCTCTGCTCCTCTGTCTATTGATCATGGACCATCAGCCTAAACAAGTCCATCTCACTAATTAGAATTATGGTCCTATTCTTCTTGACCACACTATCAGATATACCAGACATAAACTTACTCATCTTGGACCTGTTATCAACTACCACATAAGAAGCATATCTAGCTAACTGAGTAAACTTAAGGGAATACTCCCTCACACTCATGCTTCCATTCCTTAAGTTAATAACCTCTAACATCTTATCCTCTCTCAAGTCTAATAGGAAGAATTTGTCTAAGAACGCTATGGCAAACTCTTCCTATTCTACAGGCCCTACATCTACACCCCTATCAACCTTCCACTGCTTAAATAAAGTATGGGATATATCCTGCAACTGGTATGAATCCAACTCAACACTCTGACCTTCGGAACCATATCTAAAAATCTTGTTGATCCTCTTCAGACTTGGATCCCATGAAAGAAGGAGGATTCGTATAGGTGAAATCCCAAATTCTAGTTACAGCAGTATTGGTCACTGGGTTAGCTGGAATAGTAGTTGGCTATTCATTCTGTGCTGCTATGGAGTTTTCTAGAGTAGTGACACAGCCTTGAATTCTACATGAGAGTCAAGCTTGTCCTGAAGATCTGCCTGGATGGGCTGAGGGGCTGGCTGGTTTCCTATTTTTCTTCCATTTTTCGTGAGAGGCATGTCCTATAAACGGAAGGAAGAAATGGATTAGACAAGGAATTTAACTTGAGCTCATGCTCACTCACATGACATGTATACTGAATGAAGGGAAACTTTTTCCACAATGCCTTGTAGCTTCTCATCTATAAGTGTGGCGCGCTACACATCCATTCACAAGACTCTACTTGATGCGGCTTTTAGACTTCCTATGACACTTTAAAACCTTAGGCTCTGATACGAAGTTTGTAACTCCCCAAGAGTACACCCTGGGCATCACACAATGCTTACAGTCTCGAAGGACCACAAGCTAACCCATGAGTTGGTATCTGCTATGAGCACTGAATAATAATATCATGATTGTGGAAGAACAATTGATAAGCCATAAGGTTTTAATAACTAAATTCAAAAACTAAAATATGAGTCTATAGAAATAATTGTCTGAAGCTGATAAAATACTGATAAACTGGATAACTAACTGAAATGTCTGAATAACTAACTCTAATGTCTGATAACCCTCTAAAATAAATAAGTATGAGTTGATGGGACAGGCCCCGACTAACTCCAACTAACTACTAAACTAAGAT
This sequence comes from Capsicum annuum, assembly GCF_002878395.1. Lineage (NCBI taxonomy): Eukaryota > Viridiplantae > Streptophyta > Magnoliopsida > Solanales > Solanaceae > Capsicum > Capsicum annuum. The sequence continues at coordinate 30,625,169 of NC_061118.1, read as the reverse complement.
ATAAAATAAAGGAAGCCTATCCTAGAAGTATGAGGACTCACCACTACTACTGCTGAGGATTTGATAAGTCTAATTGCGAGCCAGAAAATGAGCATCAGAACCTATGATATAATACATCATAGCACAAAAGAAAAGGTATGCGATTAGTACTTTGAATGTACTGGTATGCTAAATGAGGTAGGTAGATATGCATGGTTTCATGAACAGAACTAATAATTAACTAAATATGTGTGTAAAGCATGGAGTACTAAATAGAGAGCATAAAATCTATAGGTATTGGGAATATGTAGAAATCTATAAATACAGAGTATGCATAAAAATCTATAAATACTGAAGATACGTGAAAATCTGTAGATACTGAGGATGCATGACCAAGCATATAACATGAACTGAGCAAAATCAGTAAACTGAAATACTGAAATAACTAAAATCTATATGTTTTGGTCAAACAACACTAAGACTGAATAACTGAATTGGGACTGTAACGGAGACTATATCTGAGACTGTGGGAGATATCATCTAACCGACATTCCCCAATTTGAGCTAATCGGGGTCCAATCTGTATCCCCAGTTAGAAGGGTGTTAATACCATGCCATGGGTAATAATACTGGCTTTGTGGATCCACTAAATTGATATAATATCCAAAGGACTATGGGTTTCAAGCCTGAACTGACGGGTGACCCCTGCGAGATAGTCAAGCCTAATCTGATGAGTGACTTCTCATAGCCTACACTGGCTATGTAGTTCTGGTGTATAGGGACTACTACTAACAACTCTGCCTATCTAATGGGGAAGCCTCCATCCCTACACTCACTTGGTGCTAAATCCTACTCCCAACTGAAAGACACTGAAATACTTGACTGTTCTGAGTTTAACTGACTTATAACTGCCTATTCTGTTAATGCTCATAGTATATTCTGAAGACTATTCTGTAATGTACTAAGACTAGACTAAATAAACATTTATGGTTTTTGGTATTCAATAAGCCCAGGACTCAAAACAACAATGGTAAAATCGCACTAAAGCTTGGGAGACAAAGCATGAAGGCTTTTATTAAATCACTCTTGTAGGCATTTTATCAAACACTTGTACTTCATAGTTTAGTCAATTTATGGGAATAGTATAAAACATGAAATAATAGCATGACTTCAAAATTTATAACACTAAATCATGATCATATTCGAAGAATGGGAATAATAAAACATGGGAGATTCGATAACAATGATAATTTCTTTAAAGTATGGTATAAAATCATTATTCATTGAGTTCATGGAGATTCATAATTTTAAATCATAATTTAATATCATAAATCTTGAAAAGATGATAGATTTGTAATTAAAATGGATACTTGGACTCCAGAGATTAAAGGAATCCATGGATGAACATCTAACATACCTGGGATAATGAATTTGGAAGGATTGATAGAGAGTTCTTGAGATTTGGCCTTGAATTTTAGAGTTAGGGTTCTTGTTCTTGAAAAGGGTTGGTTTTAATTTGAGAGAATAAGGCAAAAAGTTAGAAAATAATTCTCTCTTATGGTTAAATCCCATGTTGAGGCAAATTTGGGGCCATGGGAAAAGACCAAACGGTCCCCTATAATTTAAAATCCCAAAACTAAAAATATTCTTGATTTTTACCCTTGGTGTGATGCGCCACTATCTCATCAAGCCACTAGAATTTGCCAACTGGGAATGTGGCTCATGACGCGATGTGGAGATATCGCGTTGCCACCTTGGATGCGACTTGGAAACTCCCTGCGATGTGGCAGAATCGCAGAGAGACACTAGAAACTGCCAAATGCCAATTTGGCCTTTGGTGAGGCATGCCAAGATCATATACCTTCACTGGAAATTACCAATCATCATTTAAAATAGCTCTGCAATGTACTGGGTACTAAAATGATGGTGTTTAACAACTGAAACTTTCAATCACATAACTCCTTACCCGGTTATCGGATTTGGGCAAATTTTATTTCATTGTAAAGCTAATTCAATTTCCTATGGAATGGAAATGCTAACCTGAAATATACTAAGTGTTTCAAAAATTTCATATATCAATACTCATGTATTCGAACTTATATTATTCTAGGGAAATAAGGGGTTTTATAGAAGGTTTCTTGAGAGCAATTTGGGTTAAAGAGGCAAATAATTCCCTTTTGAAAGAGCCAATTTATGTTATGGATGAAATTAGGTGAGGAAAATTACACAAATACCCCTTGGGACCTTAATCAAAAACACTGTGTAGGATAGAGCCACGCACCACAGAGCTTACTCCACTGGAGAGAGCAATGCACCACGGAGGTTACTCCACTAGAAAGAGCAACGCATTTCGGAGCTCCTCACTATGGGAGAGAGCAATGCGTCATGGTCCAAATGCATTGCTACACTATTTTGGCCATCCAAACATGTCCCAAACCTCATCTAAAAATCCTAAAACTCACTAGAGACATACTTTTAACCTTCCTAACCATGAATCAACTTAAAAATCCATATTTCGGGGATGAGAATACCAAAATAAAAATTATCAAAGTTTAGGGGTCTTGAAAATGGCTAAGTCCTCAACAATTAGTGAAATTTTCAAGACTTGGACACCTTAAGAATGCAACTAAGAGCTGAATTGTGCTTAGAATCCTACAGGGTGTCACACTTCTCCACCAGTAATTCTATTTTTTGAAGAGGTGTTCCAATTTTTGATGCTTCTAGTTCATCCAATCCCCCTTCAACATTTAGATTCTCTCCTACTATCGACTCTATAGATACTGGTTCTCCATATGACTCATTTTTTTTAACTATAGGATGACTAATATCAACCCCACACAGAAGAGTGGCATTCATACTTTCAGGGATGATCTCAAGAGAATCTAAGCCTTGTACAATGGTATTTTGATGCTCAAAAGACAGGTCGTTAAGTAAGTCAGATTTACCAAAGATTTCATTTTTTTTGGTTGTCTCATAGTCACCAATAACTTGTTCTTTGAGCATCTCATGGTCAACTGCATTAATCCCACTAGAATTCCATACCTCATCCATGTTTTTTTATGATCAGATTCAAAATCAATCATGTAAGATTCATTAGGTTGTTCAATTATCTCAAAAATATTACTAGTGCTAGTTTGTAGTCCATCTTCTGCAACCTTCACTTCATCTATATCAAACTTTTGATTCACACCAAAATTAGCCTCTTCACATTTATCCATGTAATGGTTAGGCACAAAACTTGACATAACATGGGTATCACAAGATAAAGATAAACTTTGTTGTTCAGTTGATATAGATCCTTTTGGAAATTATTCTGCAAACATAATATTATTCTTCTCTTCAGGAGATAACGTAGCTGGACCTAAAACTTTATTTTACGGAATTGTCTCATGAACTATTTCTCATAATGTATAGAAAGAGCCACCAACTTACTTGTGCATCAAATTAAGTGATGGAAAATTCTCGTCATTTGACTTCAGATATTTCTTTATGAAAGTTTCAACCATAGTCTTCCTCTCTTCTTTTGAATTCCTAATCTTAGTATTTCGGCCACCAGAGTCATTATCAGTAGCAAGGGCAATGTTTGCCCGACCCAACCAGCCTTAATTATCTGTATGTTTAACTTTCATCTACTCATGTAAAGCTAGATGTTTCTGGAAGATTATAAGGAAAAATAGAGAGAAAAGAGTAAACGATTGTGGAGAGTGTGATAAACCCCACATAGTGAGTACTGAGGCACTTCTCCCACTGTTTCATTTTCATTAAACATACCTTCCAGTATCTCCATAACCCAAATGTCAGACTAGTCTAAATTTATTGAGCCCTAATTTTTCACCATTTGCAGTGACCTACTGGGTTAAAATTTGAGTGTAAGATGGAATGCGAAGAGTAACGAGAATACTCTCTGTAATTTTAAGTTAACTCGTTCTTTTTACTAATCAGTTCATCAATTAGTAGTTGGCTCCCCATTTGTTTTTATACTCGCTATAAGTGTTTCCTAGATTTTTTTTAGTTTCTGAAACCCTTGAAACATAGTAGTATTGAGCTCCTTAAGTACTTTTTTGACCTTTCTTAGCTCAGTCCAAACCTTTCCCATAGATTCAGTATATGAACATTATCTGCTGGCCTGTTTACTTTAGAAATAAACTACTTATGATCAACTAAGTAATCAAAGAACCTAAAATCTTTGGCCCTGTGTGTCTGTCCTCCATCAATATTTAGGGTTTAGTTATTTGAGAATTTATTCTCCAAAACCTACACTTTAATAGTGTGAAACTATAATATTCATTCAGCGGTTTCAATTTCCCTATCTATCCTACTATAGGTATGGTTATCTTGTTTTTGTATTAGTTAACAGGGTGTTATCCTTTTAGTTATGTGCTTTTGTGTTTGGTTTTAGGTATACTATTATTTGTATTGAGTTAGAGGTCTATCGAAAACAACCTCTCTACTTCATCTTAGTTAGTGGTATGGTCTACGCACACATTACCCTCCCTGGACTCCACTATGTGGGAATACACTAGGTATGTTGTTGTTGTTGTTGTTGTAATATGTTAACTCATTTCAAATTGTCTTTGTTACTATCACTTATTAATTTACTTATTTTTTAGGACATTTAGAAAGATCTGAATAGGCCGATTTAAACTTGGGTTCATCTTAGCACAAGTGCCATGACTAGGTAAGAAATTTTTATCATCAGCCAACACATAATTCTGATAACTTACTCATGGATTTTAGAATTTACTTGTAAGTAATTAATGCTTTTGTATGTTACAAGATCTAATTTTAATATTAAGTTTTTTAGGAATACAAATGTTCCATCCAAGGATTGGGTGGATTTACCTTGGTATAGCGATGAGTATAAACAAGGTGTTATATATTTCTTGGATTTTACTTACACTTATGGATATCCTCAAGGTGAAGAAATTCAGTGCCCATTTGATAGGTGTTGTAATGTCCATTGGACTCGAAGGGATATACAGTATAGTCATCTAATAAACAATGGATTTGATATGGATCAATCACGGGGAATGGAAAATCCATTTGAATATTGATGATCATATGGATGACTTCAAAAATGATATTGAGGGATTATTTCATGATCAATTTAGACATGTTCCACAAGATGAAGGACTTTATGAAGGTCCATATGAACTTGCCAAGAAATTCTGTAACTTAATTGATGAGGCAAGCCAAGAGATGTATCTCGTCTATAAAGGATTCTCTAGATTATCATTCACAATCCGTTTATACTTGTTGAAGTGTCTGCATGGATGGAGCAATGAATCATTTACTTTTCTTTTAGAATTGTTAAAAGAGGTAATGCCAGAGTTGAACATTCCTCTATCCTACAATAAAGCCAAGTCTATGATCAAGGATCTCAGTCTTGATTATGAGAAAATTCATACTTGTCCTAATAATTGTATGTTGTTTAGGAATGACCATAAGGATGATGAATCGTGTCATATTTGTGAAGCTTCTCAAAATAATCAACCTGTTGAAGTAGATTGTAAGGTTGTTGAGCTTTTTAAAAAAACTCATCATGTTCCAGCAAAAGTTTTGAGATATTTTCCATTAATTCCCAGACTCAAAAGGCTATTTATGTGCTCAAAGATAGCAGATTCATTGTGGTGGCATGGCAAGGAGCATTCTAAAGATGGAAGTTAAGGCACCCCACTGATGGACAAGCATGGAAATATTTTGATAGCTTGTATCCAGATTTTGTACTAGATTCTCGTAATCTAAAACTTGTCTTGTTAACTCATGGATTGAATTCATTTTAGACCAGAAGTATATCTCAAAGCACATGGCCAGTTATGATGATAGAGTATAATTTTCCACCTTGGATGTGAATGAAATAAGAGTATTCGATTCTTTTCTTACTTATTCATGGGCCTCGTTCACCTGAAAATGACTTAGATATTTATTTACAGTCATTGATTGATGATTTGAATTTATTAAGACAAAATCTTATGTGGACAATTAGTGACTTCCCTGCATATGTTATATTATATGGTTAGAGTACAAAAGGAAAGCTAGCTTGCCTTTTTCTAATTATGGCACTAATTCTTTCTATCTTTAACATAGTAGAAATATGCGTTATATGGATCATCGTGTTTTTATACCCATGGATCATCCGTGGAGATCTAATAAAAGATCTTTCAATGGAAAAACTTAATATAGACCTTTTTCGCATTTATTAAAGGGAACTGATGTGCTTAACAACTTATGAAACATTAAAAATATGTTTGGAAATAAGAGAAAGAGATCAAATAGTGGCCCGTGGGAAAAAAGTTCAATCTTTTATGAATTACCTTATTGGGAGCACAATTCGTTACCCAACAACCTTGATGTGATGTAAACTGAAAAAAACATAGTGGATGCTGTAATTGAAACTCTTTTGGATATTTCTAGCAAAAAAAAATTCCATGCAAAGGCTCGTTATGATTTGAAAGAGGTGGAAATTAGGAAGAGCCTTCATCCAAAATATACCACAGATGGCAAGAGAATCAAGATTGCAAAAGCATGCTTCTTAATGACTAATGGAGAAAAGTTAATTTTTTGTGGAGTTTTAAAGACAGCAAATCTACCTGATGGTAGTGCCTCCAACATATCTAGGTGTGTTCAACTAGATGAAAGAAAATTATCTAGATATAATACTCACGATTCTCATTTCATGTTACATTACTTACTGTCAGTACCAATTAAAAGCATTTTTCCTGATCATACTGCTATTGGTTTGATTCGTTTGAGTTACTTCTTTAGTCATTTATGTCAAAAAGTTATCAGAATGGAGGAAATAGATTTCTTATAAGCTGATATCATAGAAAAATAAATCAGTTGGAGCAAATTTCTCCTCCTATATTTTTTGATATAATGATTCATTTGCCTATTCATTTCGCTAATAAGGTAAGATTAGGAGGTCCAGTTCAAAATCGATGGATGTATCCCTCACACTACTAGAAATTACCCCTATGGTGAAGTTTGCAAAACTATTGCAATAGACAAAAAACTATTTCCATAGCTCTACCACAACGGTTCAGCAAGCGTCCTATAGATGGGCGTTGTGATAGGTCTATGGCAATGGTTTATGCGACGGTTGTTTGAACTGTTCCCATAGGTCAAGCTATGGTGACGGTTTCAGAAAACCATCGCCATAGCCTGACATATGGAGATGATTATTTTTTGACTTATTGAGATGCCTATTTCATCTATTGCAACGGTTACTAACCGTTGCAATAGAAGCTATTCCAATGATATTAAACCATTGCAACAACATCTATTACGATGCTTTTGTTATTCTGTTGCAACGCTTTTTGAATACCTAATACAACTATTTCATTACTTATTAGGATGCCTATTTTTATCTATTGCAATGGTTACTAGCCATTGCAATAGATTCTATTGCAATGGCATTAAACCATTGCAATAGCATCTATTGCGACGCTTTTGTTATTCTGTTGCAATGCTTTTTGACTACCTATTGCAATGGTTTATTGATCTATTGCAACAATTATTTCCACTTGTTTTTAAATTGAAGCAATTTATATAAATAGTCACTCGTATTAATGTATATTTTTATTTACATACATAATAAATTATAACACAATATATACACATCACAAAACAAAATCATTCATTAATAATCTCATAATTCAAAATATGCAGCAAGCTTATAATTTAAACCCAAAAGCAAAATGTAATCAAGTCAAAATGATTAGTTAAGTTCTTACATACTAGCAAGTTTGAGTTGCGCTAAGTTTTAAGAAAGTCAACACAAAACTATTGATATTAGAGCATTTATCCACCACACAAAAATCTTCTTAAGTAAGGTCAATGTCTTCATCACTTTCTTCATTCTGGACACCTATAAAAAAAGAACAAAATAATATAAATTAGCACTTAGAATGATGACATAAAAAGATTAGAATCACCAAGGCTGTGAACTGTCAATGTGGCCTTGTGGCAGCAATATGGGTAAATCCCATCCAATTACTACTTCGGGGTCCCAAAATGACCTGAATGACTTTTAATAATTCTAGAACTTCACCAGAACACCCTTTTAATATTCCTTATCATAATTAAAGTCAAAAATTACATTACACATATGAAAGGGTTAAAAATAAAATGATCAAAATTTTTATGGGGTCTTAAAACCAACTACTCTTTCAAGGATAACTGAACCCAAATATGCATACATAAAGGCAATATGATATAGTAAACCTTCTGGTCTATGTCGGGCAATATCAGAAAAAAATTGCAGCTCTACATTGCTAAATTGAATTTAGTTTAAAACTTGAATCTGCTAATGCTACCTAGAGCATTCTTACCACTACAAATCTTGTACAATATTTCCATTCCCTACAACATAATAGGGAAGTCCTGGATAATACCCAGGAAGAAAAAGATAGCAGTGAAGTATTGATAAAGCCATGGATAATACTTTGGTTAACATGTTTGATGGGCGACATACAACGAGCAGAAGGAAGCAATACCCAAAGCTGCATTCCAGTTTAGAGTAAAGATTCAGGATGAGGGAAGACGAGGAAACAAAACAAAGACAAAATGCTTACCAATGAGCTGCATAAGATAAACAAAATACTCACCAGAAAGAAGATGGACAAAGATAAAGGTGAAGTAATTGAGGACAGGGAAATACAACCTAGAAAGAAGTAGCGTGTATGAACAGAGAAAACTTTGATCTTCTTCATTTTCTTCTTCTTCTTTTTTTGACTTGAGATCTTTTTCCACCATTGGTGTTTAGAATATCTTGTATTTGAATTAGTACTAATGTTCAGAAAATAGCTAGCTGGTCTTGATTTCATTGTCCATAAAGAATAATGTTTGGTCTAATTTGATAGATATGGTATGAAAGAAAGAGGTGGTAGGGGAAGTAGGTGCTGAAAAATTAGAGGCATACACAGATTATGAGCAGGAGCTCTTGTCAATATGTTTGTGAAAGTTTATACCTGTAGAAAAAAGTCAAATATGTCTATATACCCTCAGCTTCTAATATCCTTGATGCCTCAATTCCCTAGAAGAAAGATAAAACACTAACAAATGAGAAGGATAACCCTTTAGAAGAATAAAAACTCCGTAACTTTCAGACACAGAGTTAGATTCAACATGAGTTGTTCAACAGGGTACAAAAATAATTATAATTATCTTATGGAACTCATTATCCAAGTTGCAGGAATTTTGAATGGCAGTCGCTCTAGAGGCACTTCAATTACGGTATAGGTTTTCAAGAGTTTATGCACCTACAAAGTTGAAGTTGGAACCGCTCAAATACTATCCAAAAAATAGGGCATGCCACAAGAAATATAAAGAATTTGATATTGTGGTAACATGATGCGATTTTAAAAGGGCAGCCCAGTGCACTAAAGCTCCCGATATGCGCACGATCCCATGGATGGAGCATCTTCAATACAACAAGAAGCACATGGACCAGGCTATTCACAGAATTAATCTATTCATACATCGAATGAGTTGGTGGTGAAGTTCTTGGTCAAATATTTCTCACCATGGAGGATGACACTAGTAAGAGATGAGATATTGATGTTCAGGAAACACCTTGTAGAGGCACTACATGAGATATCAGAGAGATACCAGAGAATGAAGAAGGAGTACCCAAACAATGAAATGATGGATTAGACACTCCTTCAAACATTTAATTGTGGTCTTGACACCACCAATCGATCTTATTTGAACCAATTGGCTAGAGGAAAAAGTATGAACAAGGCATATCCAGAGGACTAATGAGATCTTAGATGAAATGAAAAAATATCATCTGCTTGGCAAACTAGAGCTAGTGTACCCCAAGGTGATCAATCCATGATACAATTGACTAAGGAAATGCAAGCTCAAGGACAATAAATTGCGGAGTTGACAACTACATATTGCTAGCCATAAATATATTTCCATGGCAAGTGTATGCCATGGACAGTGTTGAGGGGGTGGGTTGTATTTCAATTATAATAGAAAATCAATATCAAGAGGGCATTTATTTTGCTTAAGGCTCCAATCAAGATGGTTATTTCCAAGAACAATATTATTAAGTCCAAAAAGAGGAAGCTCATTGTGCGGGTAACTATCGGAGAAGTCAACAAAGTCTAACAACCACAGCCAATGGCGGCAAGGAACTCAACGGCAATCTATAATCAAAATATTCACTTCAAATATAGTGCCTCGGTCATTAGTAGGGAGGTGCGGATAACTAACTTGTGAAATAGATCTATTATATGTATAATGAATCTATTTTTCTTTGTGCGTGGATATTTCTTAAATTTAGTTTCAATATCTTTTAATGATTTATTCTTTTCGTAAGATGTATTCATTAATTTGTGTAGTTTATTATCCTATTGAAATTTTAGCAATTTCTGTGTAGTATTTTATTCTGACTTTGCTATATTCAATGTGTAGGTTTATGTTCTTTATCTGATTAACTAGTATTTGTTGTTCATGTATAGGTAATTTTCTATCGGTATTAAATAACTTTTTGTATGTATTAAATAAATCATTATCTGCATCTAAGGTTAATTTTATTTTAAGTATTTTTTCTTCTAGTTGTCTTTTTTCTATTTCAACTTGATTTCTGTAATTAACTTCTTCATATATCCAATTTTGTCTTTCTCTAATTTTTTTTTTATATATTCTAACATTTATTTATTCTGAATAATATCCATCTGAATCTAAGTAATATTGATATTCATAATATATATGTAAATTTTCTATACAGTTTAATAATTCTTCCTCTTCATAATCTTGTAATTTTTCCCATATTATTTTCTTTATGTCTATAATTTCTATATCTCTAAGTATATATAAGATTAGGACTTTAAGATTATCTATCATTTAAAATTGACTAAATATTTTGTAGTTGTTTGTTTTAGTCTTAGTAGTTCTTGCATATTTTCATTAAGAAATTCTATATATTTTATATCTTTAGTTTCCATGTATTTGTCTATATTTACTTGCATCTATTTTTCTATTAACTGTATGTTTCTCATATCTTTTTCCAAAAATTCTAGATATATGTAATTTATCATGGTAAGTATTTGTAGTAGTAGTTAGGTAGGTATGGTATGTAATTTATTCTAGTCATATAATATTTACCAAATGTTTTTTCTAATATGATTTTTCTTATATCTACTACTTTTATATCCTTAAGTGCATACAAAATAAGTATTTTAAAGTTATCCATCCTCACATCAGATAAATAATCATTCATTTTCATAAAATTGCTATTTTCAAAATATTCCCTTCGATCATGTACATAACAAAATATGGTCATCTAAGATTACTATATACTAGATTATTCTTAAATAATATGTTCTTCGATCACTATTATCATGGTAATTTGGATACTTTTACCTTAAACAGTGCCTCTACTCTGGTTACTCCCCACCACGGCTTCTTGCCTCATTGGTTTCACCTTTAGAATGGCATAGTTCTTAGGGATTTTTCTCCATTTCTACTTTGCTAATAAACTTCTTAACATATTATTCTTCGAATAATTCTACTATAAAGTAACTAACATGAATTTATTTTATCATACCATGATTGTTGGGAATTATGAATTTAGCTATTCATAATCATAAATAAATATACCTGTTCGGGTAGGTTTGATATTTCTGAGGTTTGTTCCTCCATAGCTTTTTCCATTGAAATAAATCTGTTTTTTAATAACTAAGCAAAATGTTTATTGTGGAGAGAGTTTTTTGTGCTTCAACACATGAAGGCTTGCTTTGCAATGCCTTCAGTTCATCTTATTTATAGATTGAATGAATCCTTACAAGAATCTGCACGTTTTTAAAATTAGTCTACTTTACAAAAAAGTCTTCTAATAAGACAAAAATCATTAATGCCTAGGCTAATAATAGTCAAAAAGCCTAAAGCCTAAAAAGTCTAAAAATCTAAAAGTCTAAAAGTCTAAAAATCTTGCCTATACAAAAATTTTCAATACTTTACGTAAAATGAATTGTGAAAGTTTACATGTTGCTTTCACAATTTAATAGCTTGTCTTCTTTTATTACTCCGTTGATATCTTCTCGTTGTCGTATCTGCTGCTATTCCATATCTCCATTATTGCTTCTTATCTTATATCTTTCAGCTGGCGTTCTTATCTATTTGGTTGATTTTTCTTCTATTCTAGCTGAACTTCTGGGATATCATTATCTCTTCCATTGCATTTTGAACATTTATGATCTGGATATTTATGTCTAATTGTCTTGCAATATCTGGTTAGTAATTCTTCTGAAATAAAATTTTCTCTGATAGCTCTGGCGATAAGTTCCGTCTCTGGTTTAAGCAACGTCAGAATCCATTGCCTAATAGTTTCCATATCTGTTTCTCATAATTCCTTTGAATTTGAATATATTAGTACATGATTTCTTGAATAAT
>NC_061118.1:30585019-30609788 GCF_002878395.1 Capsicum annuum | reverse complement strand
CCCATAACGTTTATCAATCTACTTCTGCAGGTACAAGCAAAGGAGTTAGGAAAAACACAAATATGAACCTAAACAAGCTATTTGATAAACCATATATACCAAATACATCAAAAGATCCTATGTTTATACCCCCACAAATTACCACATACCGAGATAGCCTAAACCAAGACAAAAAGGCTTACAACTACACAGCCCGGACATATCTACAATGTGCAAACCTTTTTAAATACTAACCCCAGAGCTATAAACATCCAAGAACTAGATACAAACTATATAACCCAGAGATTGACCGGATATAATAAGCTAATTGCTTTACCTAAAACCAAACCAAGTCTAGTTAAAACTTGCTATGAATATGGACTACTCAGTACTGTATATACCTCTGACGGAAATGAGATATCCACTATACCGGAAATATATGAAGCATTTAGCATTTTTAAAAGAATAACCAAAGGTACCCTATTTTTTATAAAAATTTACACGGCACCAGTAGAGATATTATATGATGAAGTTAAAAAACCCATACAAGTTGTAAAGATAGGAATGACATGAGACATGATTAGACCACAAGATATTAATCCACAACCAGAAATACCTAGAATTGAGATACCAAAATTTTATACGAATAAGAGAATTATCGGACTATCTACAATTTTCCAAGAGCTAGCGAACACATACTGCAACCAAAATCCCATATGGAGTTATTATTCAAGAAATCATGTACTAATATATTCAAATTCAAAGGAATTATGAGAAAAAGATATGGAAACTATTAGGCAATGGATTCTGATGTTACTCAAACCAAAGACAGAACCTATTGCCAGAGCTATCAGAGAAAAATTTATTTCGGAAGAACTATTAACCAGATATTGCAAGACAATTGGACATAAATATCCAGATCATAAATGTTCAAAATATAATGGAGGATATAATGATATCCCAGAAGTCCAGCTAGAATAGAAGAAAAATCAACCAAGTAGATAAGAACGCCAGCTGGAAGATACAAGATAAGAAGCAATAATGGAAAAGCAGCAGATACGACAACAAGAAGATATCAATGGAGTGATAATAGAAGACAAGCTATTAAATTGTGAAAGCAACATGTAGACTTTCACAATTCATTTTACGTAACGTATTGAAAATTTTTGTATAGGCTAGATTTTTAGACTTTTTTAGACTTTTTAGGCTTTAGGCTTTTTGACTATTATTAGTCTAGGCATTAATGATTTTTGTCTTATTAGAAGACTTTATTGTAAAGTAGATTAATTTTAAAAATGTGCAGATTCTTGTAAAGATTCATTCAGTCTATAAATAAGATGAACCGAAGGCATTGCAAAGCAAGCCTTCATGTGTTGAAGCACAAATACTCTCTCCTGTCCACAACAAATATTTTGCTTAGTTATTAAAAAACAGATTTATTTCAATGAAAAAAGCTATGGAGGAACAAAACTTAGAAATATTAAACCTACCTGAACAGGTATATTTATTTATGATTATGAATAGCTAAATTCATAATTCCCAACAATCATGGTATGGTAAAATAAATTCATGTTAGTTACTTTATAGTAGAATTATTCGAAGAATAATATGTTAAAAAGTTTATTAGCAAAGTGAAAACGGAGAAAAATCCCTAAGAACTATGCCATCCTAAAGGTGAAACCAATGAGGCAAGAAGCCGTGGTAGGGAGTAACCAGAGTAGAGGTGCTGTTTAAGGAAAAAATATCCAGATTACCATGCTAATAGTAACCGAAGAACATGTTATTTAAGAATAATCTAGTATATAGTAATCTAAGATGACCATATTTTGTTATGTACATGATTGAAGGGAATATTTTGAAAATAGCAATTTTATGAAAATGAATAATTATTTATCTGATCTAATGGTAGATAAATTTAAAATACTTATTTTGTATGCACTTAAGGATATAAAAGTAGTAGATATAAGAAAAATCATGTTAGAAAAAGCATTTGGTAAATATTATATGACTAGAATAAATTACATACCATATCTACCTAACTACTCCTACAAATACTTACACTTACCATGATAAATTACATATATCTAGAATTTTTGGAAAAAGATATGAGAAACATATAGTTAATAGAAAACAGATGAAAGTAAATTTAGACAAATACATGGAAACTAAAGATATAAAATATATAGAATTTCTTAATGAAAATATACAAGAACTACTAAGACTAAAACAAACAATTACAAAAAATTTTAATAAAACATTTAGTCAATTTTAAATGATAGATAATCTTAAAGTCTTAATCTTATATATACTTAGAGATATAGAAATTATAGATATCAAGAAAACAATATTAGAAAAAGTATTAGACTATGAAATTGAAACTATAAATTGGATAGCACAGTTATACCTGGATAATTACCCAGATGGATATTATTCAGATTAAGAGATGTTAGAATATATTAGAAAAACTAGAGAAAATTAAGATAATCTAAATAAAGAAATTAATTATAGAAACCGAATTAGAACAATAATGGAGAATCTAAAAAAAAAATTAATATGGATAGAAGAATCCTTAGAAAATTTAGAAAAAAGTACATCTGATAGTTTATATAATTTAAAAAACTCGCTACGAGAAGAACAACACAAGATAATAAATAACATTGAAAATCTAGAATTAGATATACATTACATTACAATTAGGATAAATTATTATACAGAAATCTGTAACTCTGCAATTACTACAGGATAAACTAATAAACTATACAAATTAATGAATACATCTTACGAAAAGAATAAATCATTAAAAGATATTGAAACAAAATTTAAGAAATATCCACGCACAAAGAAAAATAGATTCATTATACATATAATAGATCTATTTCACAAGTTAGTTATCCGCACCCCCTACTAATGGTATCAGAGCCCAGTTATTTAAAAATTACAGCAGTAGCATATATGAAACCTCTTAATGTTATTCGATTCACTACAGTAATTCATCGTGCCATCGGTTCTGGACTCTTTATTTGGGTACTTGAACTCAAATTTCTAGCCAAGGAAGTGGGGTTTCCAGAGGGATATAAAAGTGCAGATGTTCTGCCTGATACAGCTTATCGAAGAAATTTCTTTACTGCAATTGATATGCTACAAAACCAAGCTGAAAAATTACTTGCTAAGATAAAGCCTAAGCCGAATTGCATTATTTCTGATAAGCATATTGCTTGGACTACTGAGACAGCTGATAAGTTTCAAATTCCAAGAATTATTTTTGATAGAACGAGTTGTTTTAACCAATTATGTATGCATAGCTTGTACATCATGAAGGATCAAAACAAAATTTCTGAATCAGGGCCTTTTGTCATACCTGATTTGCCTAATAGAATTAAAGTAACCAAAGTTCAGCTGCCTTCAACATTCAATCCTTCACCAACCCTTTGTGTGCAAGATATTTGAGACAAAATTTGAGCAAATGAAACAAGATCCTATAGGGTTTTAATCAATACTTTCGAGGAGTTGGAACAAAGATACATTGCTAAATTCTGAAAACTTAAAGATCGTAGAGTTTGGTGTATTGGACCTTCGTCCCTTTGTAACAATGACACTGTAGATAAAATGTAGAGAGTGAATAGGGTTTCATTTGACAAAGAAAACTATTTAAAGAAATATTTTTATTCTTGCCAGCCTGAGTCTATTGTGTATGCATGTTTTAGAAGCATTAGCCATACCAAAGTTGAGCAATTTGTGGAGTTGTATTTAGGCCTCGAAGCTATAGGTTATTCATTTATTTTAGTCATAAAATCAGGGAAAATACAAGCACCAATAGAGAACTAGATATCAGAAAATGGATTTGAAGAAAGAACAAAAGAAAGAGGGCTTTTGATCCGTGGCTGGGCACCACAAGTAATAATTCTAAAAAGAAGAAAAATACCCAAAAATTAGGTCAAAATTGAGTGACAACTTACTGATAATGAACGCAAAAATTCCTTGGAAGAACACTTGAGTTACAGCTACAGCAAAATCCCCAAAAATCCCACAAAGTTACAACAAAATCCCTAAAATTTGTCACCGACCAATCTCCCACTGAGTTATACAGATCTCCTTCCACAGAACCTTTAGCAATTAGGGTAATCATCGACTGAAAGTCCAAGAAAAGGTTTATTAAAATATTTTTTTTGGCGGACTTGATAAAATTTTCCGTCAAAATGGAGAGAATAAAATAAGTGTTGCTATAGCTTATTTTATTCATCAATTGTAATGCTTAATGTCAAAAGCGATGGCTATAGTGTTAAATTATAGATAATAGAATAATTATTTTTGGCAACTCTTGAAAGTGTTGCAATAGATCACCTATTGCAATGCTTTATTAACCATCGCTAAAAAGTTTATTGCCATAGGGTTAATTTTCAGTAGTGTCAGAAAGAGATATATATACGTTTAAATTATATGTTATCAATAGATATTGTCCCAAAGGATCCATAGCAGAGGCATATATGGTTGAAGAGTGTTTAAGTTAATGCTCTAGATATTTTCATGGGGGTGTATGAATCAGATTTAATAGAAGACCTCAAAATGATAATGAGTATAGCTCAGGTGATGCACAAAATTTTTGTTTGTTCCCTTGCAAAG
The DNA here is from genome assembly GCF_002878395.1 of Capsicum annuum. Lineage (NCBI taxonomy): Eukaryota > Viridiplantae > Streptophyta > Magnoliopsida > Solanales > Solanaceae > Capsicum > Capsicum annuum. Next base: position 30,605,189 of record NC_061118.1, on the reverse strand, counting down.
GTTTTCCTTTAGGATCAATGAAAAATGCAACTACTATTTTAGATAATAAGTCACTAAATCAGGCGCATGTGTATTTATTGGCCAATTGTGATGAAGTTCAAGAGTATATTAGGTACTTTAGTCACTTATAGTATTTTCTTTTTACAAATAGTTTTTAACCTGTTGTATTTATTATTCTAATGAATAACAATACTTATTATGTAGAGATCTTGCGAAGATCTAAATAGAGCAAGTCTAAGAATCATAGTCAAAACTGCTCTGAATGGTTTGAAACTCGTGCTTTGCAAGATGATGTGCCTGATATGATAAAAGAATTTTCTAGAGGACCAAATTGAGTTGCTTAAAGATATTTTGGGTATCTTATTAATGGATATAGATTCCATATTAGGCAGCGTGATGCAAGCCATAAAATATAAAATAGTGATGTTACATTAGTTGCCTTAATTGCAAGTTCAAAGGATAAAAATCATGTTCATGCAGATTTAACTTATTATGGTAGAATATTTGATATACTAGAGTTAGACTATTATGGCTATTTTAAGATTATTTTATTCAATTATGACTAGTATGAGGTTGAAAAAGATATTTATCGCCTTACTTACATCTACTTCAACAAGAAGTGCTTTTTGGTAGAACCTTTTGTGCTAGCATCTCAAGTACACCAGTGCTTCTATGTGAAAGATCCATATGATCAAGATAGACATTATATTATGATAACTGTTCTGAGAGACTTGTTTAACATAAGTGACTAGGTTGAGTCTAAAACCTCAGAAAGTTATGAAAATAAGCCTTCTGAATATTTTGTGGGCCCATCTATACCGGATGATAACGGTGAAGTTATCTTAATAAGAAATGATATTCCAAAAATAATTATTGATGTAGATGTCAAAGGATTTCTTATTGAAGAACTTGAAGTTGAGCATAACAATGAGTCTGAAGACGAGCCTAAAGATATGTATGAAGAAGAGTATGAAGATGAGTTTGTAGATGAGTCTGAAAATGATGTTTATTTTGAGGATGAACCATGACTTTTTTATTTTGTTAATGTCCCATAATGTTAGCTTACTCTTTCTGTTGTTTGACTATTTGTTGGTTCAAACACTTTTAGACATCTAATATGTAGAAACATTGAGGAGATTGACAATGTTTATGTATTTTTTTTAGCTTTTTTGTGTACATGATTATTATTTTGTTAATGACCCATGGTGCTAGCTCAATCTTTTTGTTATTTAATTTTTTGTTGGTGCAAACACTCTTGGATATTTAATATTTAGATACATGATATTATGACAATCTGTAAGTATCCTGTTGGCTTCTTTCCTGAGCCTGATTATTTTATTAATGACCCTATAGTTCTTGATTACTCTTAGCATGATGAGTTATATATGTCAGCTAATGACCTTTTATAGTTATACCCTGCAGTGATGTTTCCTAAATACATATTTTATTCTATTCTTATCAGGTAGTGGTCATTTGAAAGATAGCGGACCAACGAATTTTAAGGTAACTCTGTGATATTAAACATGTACCCTTTTATTTATCCCTTCACTCAGTGTATATGTGTGTGTTTACTGTTTAGTATATGACTGCATGTGAATTTTGATTTTGGGAAGTTGGAATTAGGATTTTGTGTTTATAGATTTTCTATTTCCATGTATATATGTGACTTTTGTTGTTTCTGTGTGAGATCATTGTTTTGTATTTATAGATTTTGTGTATACATAATGTCCGCCAAGTGTGTTTACAGATTTTGTGCCTACTATTTCTATGTGACTGTTGCTGTTTTTATATTGTCACCCTTTCTTAATCAAATATTAGATGTATGGGCATACGATGGACATTGTTTAGCTCAGTTTATTAATACTTCTACAGTGTCAAGTGTCAACAGACCAAAAATTTAGGAAAGGACTAGTGGATGATCCTGTAAGTTGTGTCTATGTATTCCACTATTCTAGACCATCATGTGATCTTTGTTGTTGCATTCATAGTAGCCACTTTATGTCTAGTATCTCTCTGTTTAAAATATGTGTGATATGTAAATATACAATATATGTGTTTATAAATTATGAAAGCAATAGTTTTTTTGTGTTACAATAGTTAATATGCAATCCAAAGTAGTAATTCCCATGGTTTTGTTTCAAATTCTTGAATCTACTATGTTGGCCCTTTACATCAGTTTGTATGTAGTCCAAAGTAGTAAGTCCAAAATAGTAGTATTTTTACTGAACCTACCATACTGGCATACTTCAAAAACTCTTTTTTTTTCATTGAACTGATTGGGAAGTAGAGATAGTGGCTCAAATCACATTATTTAGTAATGTCTCTAAGATAATAAACTAGAAGTCTAGAAATAGGTGTTTCATCACTGGAGAATGGAGATCCAGAAACTTTAGAGTGGAATATGGGGCTGAAGCATTAATGTAGGTTCTTTTTCATTATTTTGTGCCTTTTGTGTCTAATGCATTATTGTTTAGATATTTTAAAACTTGGGATAGATGTACATGATGTTAAATAAAAGACACTGAGGTACAACTACAGAAATTTAGTAAACTTATGTTGGTAAGGCTAAGTTTATATCATTTGTGTGAAATTAATACACTTTGCCTTGATTTGCAGTTAGTAAGAATGAAGTAGGCAGCAACTCTAAAGAAAGAAGTTTCAAATCTGAACAAAGATCAAAGTCCTCTGAAGAATATAAAATTTGATACTTAATACCGTTCAGGTGCTAAATTGGTCAAGTAATATAAGATTAAGAGAGAACAACTTGCAAAAGAATAGAGTGATAAAATTAGGAAAGCTTAGGCACAATGACACATAAAAGGAAGAATCTTAAAGACTCTATTGCATAACAAGAAAAGAGTATATTGCTTGTTCAGAAATCAATTATCCAATCATTCTCAATGGAAGAGATTAATACTTCACATATGATCATTGGAAAAGGATAAAACAAACAATAGAGATTTTAACCTCAATTTTGAGAGACCATTAAAAAAAGAGGAGTTGAATTACCTATGCACAACTTTATGTTCCAAAGATTTTCAAAGTTTGATGTTAATACTTCAGATATCATTGGAAGATCACAAGTTGAATAAGAGAAACAAAATGTTATTAAAGAACTAGAAAACTGCAAATAGGTGAAGAGGAAGCCTGTCCTATCATCAAGTAGTCTTGATCAGTTTCTAGAAAAACAAGGGATATGCATAAGTGGTGAAAAAGAACATGATATTCACACAACAGATGGTGTTAGAGTTCCACCCACTAAAGATCTAGATGAACATACTAAAATATTTGATGATCCTGTGGAACACGAAGAAATTAGTGAGGATGGGTGGTTAAATAGTGATGAGGATATGAATGTTTATTGTGGTACAAATGGTATGTCTTGAATCCTATAATTTTATTACTCATTGTATTTGTTTCTTATTTCTTGGTTGTTACATTAATCTAGGGATGCCTCAGAATAAAAATATTCGACGATAAACAATATGTAAAAAAATTCATGTGAGAACTTCAAATGAAAAAGAGGCGGTGATATTTGACTTAAGACAAGCAATGGGACCAATTGGCGAGGCAGTTTCTAATTTAAGCAACTTCATAGGAACAGTTGCAAGGAATCACAGATTTATCACCTTGATGTACACTAGTTGGCATACTCTTCTAGATGAAACTAAAAAACGCATGTGGGATTATGTCAATGTAAGAAAAATTAATATCTGGGATTGTACATATATTATGTTTATTACTAACCGAAGTTTAATATATTTATTTTGTATAGTCAAAATTCCTAATTCCAAAGGAAGGACAGAAGTGGGTGATTGATGGCCTTCGTGATACGATGGTCTTCGTGATACTTGGAGGCAACACAAAAAAGAAGTTAAATATAGATGTTTTGATAAAGAACTTACTGATGAAGAAATGCTAGAAAAACATCCCGATGGCATTCTAACTATTCACTTACGTTAGTTGATCAAGTATTGGAAGCTTTCAGATGTTCAAGTGAGATTAAAGTATTGCATATCTACTCTTGATATATTTTTAATATTTAATTTATGTTTTGTTTTTTTAGGCCTTAAGCGAGGTAAATTCTCAAAATAGGAAAAAATAAAAGTGGAGACATCAAATGGGACCTGTTAAGTTTGCAAGAGTATGCATGGCGTTGGTAATATTTAGTAGATCCTTTTTTTAAAAAAAAAAATCTATTTTTCAAATTCTTTTTTACTTTGTCATAACATATTGATGTCTGTTTTTACTTTTATTTTATGTAATTTTTAGCGTGGTACCAAAGAAAATAATGAGCAACTATCAAAGGGTAAAGTGTTTGTTGTAACTCGTACAAAGATGGGAAAAGAAGTTCAGGAGATGTCCAAATTGCAATATTTAGTCATTTTGTGTCATATACTTCTTTACTGAATGCTTTCTTTCTTTGTATGGAATATAGTGTGGGGCATTAATGATAAGTTATTCATTATTTTTTGGGTGATACTAGAAAGCTTTACTTCTTCGATTTATTATGTTTGAGCATAAGTCATCTGGCCTTAAATTTAAAGTATTAGAGATGAATTTTGGTAGGATTATTAAGTGATACTCAATCGATATGTTGTTGGAACTAATACTCGAAGCCATTGTGCACTTTGGGAGTAGTCTAAATCCTCTTCAGTAATTACAAAGATAAAACTACTTTTTTTTAGACCATCGTAACTTTAAAATCGACTATCAGATGTATGACATTTCTTCTTTACTTCCAGTAATCATGATTACAGTATATTGTTATCCTTTATCTGATAGCAATACATATTCCTCTTGTCAAAGATAATCCAAAATTTCTGAGAATGAATGTCCCTTTAGTTGTTTGTGGTAACGTTTCAATATGTTGTCATTATAGATATTTTACTTTTCATCTTGGCAGAAATTAACATAAATAGTCATCTTCCCAAATAAATAGCCGGGATATGTATTATACAACAACAACAAACCCGGTGTAATTTCACAAGTGGAGTCTAAGGAGGGTGGTGTGTGCGCAATTACAGTGTAATTCATGACACTGTTCTATTAGCAATTCTTATTGTAGTAAGTCATTAGATCTTCTCTCATCTTAAAGTTTATCTCCAAAATAAGCTAAAACAAGTAAGAAATTTGTCAAAAAGTGAAAAAACATTGAGCCATATACCTTCAAATATATCTTACTGCATTTATTTCACATTTCAATGCTATAAAATAGATGGTACTAATCGATAGAAGTGTCATTGGTGTTGAGTTTAAATAAGTTTTGATATGGTGGCTTCTATTTGTCGTATTTGCTAGTGTGTGTTGGCTTTAATTAGCTCGTAGCTTACCTTCTATATCAATCAAGCTTGACAGTGGAACCAAACTCATTTTTCTTTAAATAACCTCAGTTCAAAGAAACAAACATCTAGCTAGTTAGTACATTGTGGAAAAATAAAATTATTTTTCTAACACCTACTTTTGGTCATGAGTCAAATTTAATTAGCTAGTGAGTTCTTGCTCTTTGTGAGTCTCATTGGTAACACCAGACTGTGGATAAGCAACACAAATCAGCACATATGTAGTACTTATTTGTTCACTTTGTATGCAGCCATGCAAATGACTGCCATCATTTGGAGATTTAAGCCCAAAATTTTGAATGGCCTTGAGGCTTGTCATAACTGATTTAGTTTCTATAGAGGGCACTATTCCAAGTAAAATATTTCTCTTCTCAAATTTTAACATGAAGGAACAAACAATTCAAGGATAACTAGCAAATAGATTTGAGAAAAATCATAAAGATGACAAATTTGAGGTAGGAAAATGAACCCCTGGAAATTGTTTGTGTTTTGAGTTCGAGTTTTCTTTTTATTACGAGACAAGAAACATTTCTGGTATAATTTTAAAGAGGGGAGTACCTCGGGAGCCATCCAATATGGACTTCTTTTTAAAGAGAGATTAGCTGAGTGTTCGTTTAGCTGCATAACAAGACCTAAGGTTTATAACACTAGCAAAAGTCTGACGGCAACCAATTTGTCACTCTAAGGTCTTTTTATTATTCATCTTGGAGTGACAACATTATAAATTTATTAAAAACTATTGTTGGTACTTTTCTCAATATAACTATTCTTGCTTGAACTGAGATATTATCCTATAATAGCGGCATGAACTGAACTGATATATCCTTCTATTTATTAACCAGGCTGGTTATCTTTATTAGTTTTCTGTAGTAAATTGATATATTTTCCTATAATATACCGAATTAAGATATCCACCATTATATTTATTCGACAATCTATAGTGTCGTGTAGCACCAAGAAAGTAAGCATTCTGTGTAGTACACTACTGGTAGTAGTTCTGAAATTCCTGAAAAACTATTCCTAACTTGTTCATTCTTCTATTTTCCATTATTACTCAATGTATATACTACTATTATTAGTCCTAAAATTCCTTGGTCTACAACATAACAACTTACAGAATATGAACTGCAGATTTCCTTGTCCATTAAACAACATATTTCTTCTCCTGGCATCTATTGTTTTACTTTTTTGATAGCCTGAACTTCAAAATCATCAAAATGCTTGGAAAACACAAGATGATGCATTCACTGCAATGTTTGGAAAGGAGAAGCCTAGTCAAATTAGAGGCTAAGGTAAATTAGTAACAACAATTCCTCTAAAAATATATGAGGAACTAAACGAGCTTAAACAAAACCATGCTAATGAAGTCATTTCTCTGAAGGAAGAAATAAGTGAAATGGGAGAAGAAATGCAAAATTTTTATAGTCAACTGGTGCAAAACAATATTTATTGGATTTTTAAGATATACCAGGGAGTGACGGATCTAACATTCCTTCACTTGATATGAGAAATGCACAAGCTATAAGAGGAAAAATTCTTTTAAATTGTTTCAGCTCAGCTCATGCTTAGGTTCATGAAAAGGTACTTTTTACAAATTCACAAGAAACTTAAATTATAAACTTTTAACTTTCTTGAATGAATTAAAGAAACTTTGTATTTGCATACTTACTCGTTCAAGATTGAAAAATATTAGTATATTTGCTGAGCATAATTTTACTTCTAATTGTTTGTTTCATTTTTAATGTGTAGGAACAATGCGGGGGATCAAATTTGAATGGTGGGCGCCACAAACTTGATCTAGATTGAACTGAATGATGAAGAATTTTTGAAATATTTAAATATACGTTTATATACATTTGGTTTTATGTGGAACTTGGTACAAATTTTTATTATGTTGTTTTCTTATTAGTATGTAAAATACATATTTTTTTTTGAAGTTCATTGCAAATCTATGCACTTCAATTATTCATTAGCTAATTGGTGCGTATGATTATATATAAATATGTATGTTTGTGTAATCTGTTTACTGATGTATACATTCTGATCAAAATAATTATTTATCAATTAGAAAATGCGTACTACCAATTTATATGCCTTATGCCAATTCTGCAAAATGTGGCTTGAACTATAAAATATTAGGCAATAGTGCTACACTTCAAAAGTGTGGCTTTTTAATTAAATTGTGGGATGTATCTAAAACATGCTTAAACTTTACAAGTGTTGTCATAGAGGATGTATAAAAGGCTATGATTTTGAAGTGTGGCTAGTAATAAAGAACAAGACAAGTTTTGTAAGTGTTGTTATGGAGGTGATACAAAAGGCTACGCTTGTAAAGCGTGCCAATAGCAAAACAAAGGCAACTCTTTTAAAGTATTGTTATAGAGGTGCTACAAAAGGCTATGCTTGTGAAGCGTGCCCAATAGGAAAATAAAGGCAACACTTGTAAGTGTATCTTTATAAAATAAAAGTGTTGCCAATGACAAGTTGAAAAGCATGACCTTTATACCTTAATGGGCACGGTTTTTAAATATAGATGATATGGAAAGACTTGAAAAGCGAGGACTTTGATCAAAGGTTACGCCTTTTTAGGCCACCCCCAAGAAAGTGTTACCGAAAGTCCGAAAGCATAGCCTTTGATCAAAGGCCACACTTTCTGCTATTTTAGGCCACACTTTAAAAGAGTGGCAGTAGGACTAAAATGTTGTAGTGAATCCACGACCCCAACCATTCCAAAATATAAATGTAAAGTGTAAACTATGCACACGACCACTAAGTCCATTATGCTGGCGAATGTGGTTTCAAGTATTGGTCCCCCCGAGACCTCCACCTTCCACGACGAGCTACATAACCCCCTTTAAGACTAATTAAAACATTTGCCCATAACCCATCCATTTGACCAAGGATCCATCCATTAGGCCATTTACCGAATGGTATTGTCATATGAATTATTTATGCTTATAAGTCAATTCCATTATACCAAACCAAACCAATTAGCCATAAGACTCCAAAGTTCTAATTTAAATCCATTCCATGGCTACCAACTCCTTTTAAAATTGTTTATACTCCATTAACCTATTATGCAATGCAGTAGTTTTAAAAAATAGTTACATTAAGCATATAGCCATGTTTCAAAGAAAATTTTCATCAGGTGGGTTGAGGTTATTACCAGTTCTAATATGAAAAATCCATAAAATTTTGGGGAATCCACGACCCCCACCAAATTCACCATGATCGTGTACCCAATGAGTTCCATAATCCATCAACAAAACATAAAAAAATAGATCTATACCATGGGAATACCATTTAAACAATAATCATCCAAAACCCTCAACCCAAGTTCTGAAATCAAACATTAAAACTATATGAATACCAAACTATTGCATGCTAAGATAAAAATACAAGTTTAGGAAAGAGATACATGCCTAAGACACAAAGAAGTTTGTAGGGAAAACCACAAATTGAATCTTAAATGACCAACCCTTTTGAAACCCTAGCTTGTTCTTAATTATGGAATTTGAGAGAGAAGAGAGTGTTTATGTTATGGTAAATGATAAAAATAAGACCCTTTATATGTTTTATGGTCGTGGGTTATAATTGGGGATGAAAGGTAATGACCAAAGTTCCCTTAATTAAAATTGCAAGAAAAACTGTTGCAGTGACTATGGGTCACATTATGACTCGTGGTCACTAATCATAACTCGTCACCAAGACTCGTATCCTGGTAGAAACTCAAGGCGACTCATGACCTCTCTATATGATTTATGGAGTCTGGTCGTTACCAAGACAACAACCTTGGGCCATCTCACAGTTAAGATCATGAGTCCTTCGCCACGACTCATAACACTACCTTATGACTCGTATGGTCCCAGTCATGACCATGACAAAAACTTAGGGAAACCCTACTGGTTAGACCATGATTTCTCTAAATGACTCATGATGACTCTTTACTACTTGTCACCTAAGTCGTACCATAGGGAGTGAGCACGATTACAGAGAAAAATTTGTAGTCCAAAACTTGGGATATTACATTACCCCTCCCTACCCCCATATGATCATTAATCCCTAAATAAGGAGTTAAGGCAATCTTTTCCATGAATACAAGACAGAAAGCAACCACAAGACCATGAACAACACCCAAAAATTGATTAGAGTAAGAGAAGAGAATTCCTTTAGCATGATCACCCAACCTAGAGAATGAAAACGAGTACTTCACCTTTATAATATCTTCAGCTTCACAAGTAGCTTTTTCTACCATTTGATTCCTCCAAAGAACCTTTACCAATGCCACATACTTAGTCCTCTATTAATGGACATGCCTATCTAATATATCCATCGGGATATCCTCATATGACACGAAATCAAAAATACCAACATTCTCAATAGGCACAATCAAAAAAGGATCACCTACGTACTTCTTCAACATAACATATGGAAAACTGGATGAATGGAACCCAAACCCGCAGGCAACTCCAACTCATAAGCAACATTCCTAAGTTTTCTCAAAATTTGGTATAAATCAAAATAACGGGGACTGAGCGTCCCCTTCTTTCCAAATCTTATCACTTTATTCATAGGAGAAACTTTAAAAAACACCCAATCACCTATATCGAACTCCAACTCCTTCACCTCATATCTGCAGATGACTTTTGGTGACTTTATGTAGTCTTCAGTCTCTCCATAATTATCTTCACCTTCTCTATGGCTTGATGAACTAAGTCAGGACAAAACAACCTAGTTTCACCAACCTCAAACCACCTAATAGGAGACCTACATCTCCTACCATAAGAGGAATCAAAAGGATCCATCAAACAACCTAGTTTCACCAACCTTAAACCACCTAATAGGAAACCTAAACCTCTTAACATAAAAGGCCTCAAAAGGAGACATCCCAAAGGAGACATCCCAATACTAGACTGATAACTGTTATTTTGCGAAAACTCAATTAGAGGTATGTGATCAACTCAACTTCCCATAAGTCAATCACACAAGCCCTTAGCATATCCTCCAAGGTTTGAATAGTCAATTCCTTTTGTCCATCAGTTTAAGGGTAGAAAGCAGTGCATAGGTTCACCTTAGTCCCTAAACCTTTTTGAAACGAGCAACAAAGGTGAGAAAAAAATTGTGTAGCTTGGTCTGAAACAATGGACACTAGTTCTCCATGCAATCTAACTATTTCCTTAATAAACAACTTGGCTCCTCATAGGCAAGAAATGAGAAGACTTAGTCATCTATACACAATGACCCAAATTGAATCATACTAATTGCGAGACCGTAGAAGACCCGTAACAAAATCTATGTTGATCATCTCCCACTTTCATGTAGGCAATTCTATCACTTGAGACATTCAACCAAGCCTCAAGTGCTCAACCTTCACTTGTTGATAGACTATACACTTAGCCACAAAATTTGCCACATCCCTCTTCATATTGTTCCACCAAAAGATCTCCTTCAAATCATGATACATCTTTATCGAACATAGATGAACTGTATACCTCGACTCATGAGCCTCGTCAAAATCCTTCTTGCAGCCCATCAACACCAGGAACACACAACCTACCTAGAAACCTTAGAATACCATTACCACTAATCTCAAAGGGGATAACCTTTTATTGACCTGCATTCTCCTTAATATGCATAAGGATAGGATCCAAAGCCTCCTTTTCCTTCACTTCAGCACCAGGAGATGATTTGAACACTTCTTGAATAATCACTCTCTCATCCTCTAAGTCAGAAATATAAGCTCCCAAATTGGCCAATCGGTGAATATCTTTCACCAATCCTCTTTTATCCTCTTCCACATGAGATAAGCTCCCTATGGAAAACCTTCTAAGAGCATTAACAACTATATTAGCTTTACCTGTATGATAGTGAAGACTCATGTCACAATCCTTGAACAATTTGAGTCACCGCCTCTGCCAGAGATTCTACTTCTTCTGGTTAAATACATACTACAAACTTTTATAATCAAAATAGACATCAGCATGCACCCCATACAAATAATGGCGCCAAATCTTATAAGCAAAAACCATGACCGCCAACTCCAAATCATGAGTTGGATAATTCCTTTCATGAACCTTAAGCTTCGAAGAAGCATAAACCACTACATTTCCATGCTGCATCAAAACACAACCCAATCCCACATGGGATGTATCACAATACACCAAGAATCATAAGTATCCTCGACCAAGTTCAAAACTGGTGTATAAGTCAACTTATCTTTCAAATCCTCAAAGTTACCCTCACACACATCAGACCACAAAAGCTTAACCTCTTTTTGACTCAGTCTATTCAATGGAGCAGCAATAGAATAAAACCATTCCACAAATATTCTACAATACCTAGCCAGACCTAAGAAGCTCCAAATATCAATTAGAGCCGTAGGTCTAGGTCATCTCTTAACCACCTTAACTTTCTATAGATCCACTTTCATCCCCTCACTAGAAATAACATGCCCAAGGAAAGTCACAACACTCAACAAAACTCACACTTAGTAAATTTGACATACAACTTCTAATTGTTAAGAGTTTGCTACATAAATCATAGGTGATTAGCATGATCCTCCTAACTCTTAGAATACACCAAGATATCATCAATGAAGATAATAAAAAAAGTCCAAAAACTGCCTGAAAAATCAACTTATAAGGTCTATGAAAGTAGTCAGAGAATTAGTCAATCCAAATGACATAACAAAGAACTTATAGTTGCTATACCTGGTTCGAAAAGTAGTCTTAGGAATATCACTCTCCTTAATTTTCAACTACTGATAGCTCGAATGGAGATCAATCTTAGAAAAAACATCTAGCACCCTGAAGCTGGTCAAAAAATCATCAATCCTAGAAATAGGATACTTGTTCTTCACCGTCACCTCATTCAACTGCCGATAATGTATACACATATGAAGAGACCTATCTTTCTTTCACACAAAAAGAACAGGAGCACCCTATGGAGAAACACTAGAACGAATAAAGCTTTTGTCAAAAAGATCTTTTAATTTCTCCTTAATCTTTTAACCTAGCTAGAGCCATTCTATACGGAGGAATAGAGATAGGATGGGTATCCGATAAAATATTTCTCCTAATGTCTATTCGCTATCGGGAGGAATGCCAGGAAAATGCTCGAGAAATACTTCAGGAAATTTGTTTTCCACAGGGACAAATTGTAAAGTGGGAACCTTAGAATTTGAATTTTTAACCTGAACCAGGGGATATAGACATCCCTTGTAAATCAACTTTTGAGATCTAAGATAAGAAATAAACCTCCCTTTAGGAATTATTGAATTCCCTCCTATTCTATCACTTGTTCATTAGAGAATTGGAAACTGACCTTTCAAGTCAGACAGTAAAAAGAAGCATAGCATAAATAAAACCAATCTATCCCTAAGATCATATTAAAATCTACCATATCAAGCTCTACTAAATCCACCAAGGTCTCGATAGACACCACACAACCCCTATATATCTTTCAAGCCACAATAGAGTCACCCACCAAAGTAGACACAGAAAAAGGGTCAAAAATACTTTTGGGACCAAAACTAAAATAAACAGCCATAGATAAGGTCACAAAGGAAAGGGTGGACCCCTAATCAAGCAGACAAAATACATTACAACAGAAGTGTTTTAACATACAAGTGATAACCTCGTCAGATGCCTCAGATTCCTAATGAAGAGCATAGAGATTATTTCAGCCAGTACTAGTACCAGAAGTAGCACTCTATAGTGTAGAAATCAAAGATGTGGTGACCAAAACTTTGTTAGCCCTAGTGGCTACCTTATCCACAGGTCAATCCTACTGCATGTGATAAAGTTTACTATAGTTAAAGCATCGATTTCTCACCTTATCATAATAACCCCGGTGAAGATGACTGTAAAATCTATAAGGAGGATATGGTAGGACTGATTGAGCTCTACTAGCCTAAGATTGGGCACCCTGTTCCTTAGGACCCTTGCTAGCCTGAAATCGATGATCACCAGATGGCTTCGGATACAAAGAACTAGCTGATGAACAGGAATTAGAACTCCCCTAATTATTCTTCATAGTCCACTATCTACCATGCCTTCACTATTCTATTCATTTTCACACTATTCTGAATACTTGTACTTCTTATTCTGCCTCTCCCTTATCTCTACATGTTTTTTTTTCTCATCCTTAACTTGCTGCATATAAACCACAAGCCTGGAGATATCCATATCATTGTTTAATATCGCAGCCTTATACTCTAATACCAAGTCACGAGACAAACCCGAGGCAAACTTTCTTATTGTAGCCCTCATAATGGACACTAACTCCGAAGCATAATGAGACAACTAATAGAATTTCAAGGTTATTTCTTCACACTTATCCTACCTTGCCCTAAGTTCTAAAATCTTCAGCATTGGCCTCCCTCAACTTCTAAGAAAAGAAACAATCAAGAAAAGCACCAGACAACTCCTCCCATATTGACTGCTCAGCATCATCTCCTGTCGACTACTCCCACTCCTCATACAACTGATATGCCAGATCTTTTAGCTGATATGCAACAAACTCCATACCCTCTACATCTATAACATGTATCACCCTAAATATCTTCTCCATCCTATCAATAAACCCTTGAGGATCCTCCTCAACCTTAGAGCCAATTAAGATTGGCAGATTTAACCTCATAAACTGACCAACTCAAGTAACCTCAAATGAAACCACAATAAAACCAATAAGACCAAACTGACAAGACTGAGATGCCAACAATTAGGTAAGAAGATGAATGGACCAACAAAACTCCATATCAGAAATATCCCCTAGTGGTGACTGATCATAAGTGTCACTAATTGGAGAGAGACCAGTAAGGACTGGGGGAACCCCAGGTGGAGCAACACAATCAGGAGCAGGGACCCTAGACTAAGTTTGTACTCTATATATAGGGTGACTCCCTCCATATTCTGCTAGGGTGGGGCAGAGATTCTGACGAAGTTTCTATGAACATCAGATCTTCGAGGAGGCATGATCTAAAATACAAGCAAACCAGGAGTTAGAGAAATTTCCTGACCCTTGTCTCTATAGCCAGAAATAGAACACAAGAAAGGGAAACATTCCTAAATTCCTTGTAGTGTCCTCCATATAAGTGTGGCGTGCTCCACACCCATAAAAAGTACTCTACTAGACATAACTTTATAGATATCCAAAGACCCTAAACCTATGCTCTAATACTAAGCTTGTTTATGACCCGACCTCAGGCCTAGTCATGACGGGTATCTCAAGTCTGCTGAGGGACAAAGACCACCCCCATAGCCTAATCATTTGAGGACAATATAGCTAAAATAGAAAGAGTGAAAAAAAACAAACCATAAAGATAAGGGAGTTAATGCAACCCAAAAGTAAGTTGTAAGAGTTAGCAGCAACAATTCCCACCACAATTTTTCTACAAAAGCCTCTAAACTGAAATACCAAGTTAGGTTGGGACATGCCCTTGACCATGGACAAAAATGGAATCCAAAATATGAAAATAAAATGATAGGATTGCAATAGTCATATAGAAATCAATAAAATGTCCAGCCTTCTGGAAGATGGATACTCAACATTTCAATGTAGACCAACCGACGAACCAGAATCTACAAACGATGCAATGGGTAAAAGAGGTGTTTTTGGACCATACATTATAAAACAATTAGCATCTTAGGAGGGTTAGCGGGGTGAGAACTAGGATGTAACTTAGGATAAGGGATAAAATAATGTCATTTTCAAAAACAAAACCAAATGTCAATGTACTTGTTCACATACGTGCATATATATATATATATATAAGATATCGGGATAGGATATAGTGTTTGAGTATGAAATTTAAAACCATTAACCTGGACTGTGTAGCTCTAACCATCCTAAGGGAACCCATGGGCTATATGTATTCTCCCCCTGCTAAAAGTGTCCCAATGTTGTTAGCCGCATAAACCAAGAAAAATCCAAGGGCTGGGGAATCTACGACCCTAGCAATTCAAAAATATACATGTAAAGTATGAATTATGCACACAACCACCAAGGTCCCCACACATGCAAATGTGGTTTCCAGTATTGGTCCCCCCGATACCTCCACCTTCCACAACGAGCTACATAACCCCCTTTAAACTCAACTAAACATTTTCCCATAACCCATCCATTTAATCAAGGAGTCATGCGTGAAGGCATTTACTGAATAGTATCATCATACTAATTATTTATACTTACAAGCCAATTCCATTATACCAAACCAAACCAATTAGCCATAAGACTCTAAATTTCTAATTTAAAGACATTCCATGGCCACCAAGGCCTTTTAAAATTATTTATATTCTATTAACCTTTTATGAAATACAATAGTTTTTAAAAATGGTTAAATTAAACATATAGTCATATTTCAAAGACAAATTTCATCAGGTGTGTTTAGGTTATTACCAGTTCTAATACAAACAATTCTATAAGCTGGCTGATGCTACACTGAAATCATACCTGTAATAGCAGTATCCAAATACTCTATATCAGGTCTAGCAGGCAAAATATACAACTTACTACACATGCCACCTGGCCGGTCTTGCCGATCTCCTATCCTACCTACCTGAAGACCTCCATAACACCTTGGGGACCACTCGAATGACCATGTATACTACCTCTAGCTAGGGGATGAACTACCCTAATCGGTAGAATATTCTAAGCTATAGGAACCATAGCTCCACGATTGGGCACTCTCTCGAGAAATGGTAAAAGGCCCCATGACCAAAATTGCCCTAGGTGTCGTACTGAAAAAAGAAGATCTAGTTGTGTCATGACCCGAACCAGGGCCAAGCCGTGAGGGGTATCTCAAGTCTACCGAGGGCCAGAGATCATCCCTATTCCTAGCCAAACAAAACATAATACAGCTAGCAGTGATGAATTCCAAATATATGACAAGATAAGTTGACATCCAAACATATAACAAGATAGGCAACTCGCAAAGGAATTTAAGAATTTTAACAATATCCTAATCCACAACAATCCACGAAGCCTCTTAATAGACCAAAACCAATCTATGTCGGGACATGCCTCTAATGATAGCCAAAAAAATCCAATGGTCATAGTCTGTGACATAAAAGAAACAAGACTTCGAATTAATAACCCATCCAGATAATGGAAGCTCACCACTTCAAAGTTCATTGCTGACAAGACAGAATTCTATCATGACATAGGAAAAGTAAAAGTTTCACTATTCCTGGCATCGAATGGGGATACAACAGAGTGAGCGCTAGCATATAACTCAATGAAGGGATAAAATAATGCCAAGTCAAAAACCACCATAAAATCCACATGCATACATTATACATACATATATATATATCATGTTGGGATAGGGAACAAGGTTTAGCATGAATGTAAAACATATTAGCCTGGGCTGTATAGCATAACCATCATAATAGTACCCATAAGTTATATGGACCTTAGCTCTCACCCCTCTAGTCAGGCCCTAGTATTGTAGCCATATGAACTAAATGATAATCATAACATATATGCACAGGGGACACAAACTTCACGATCATATATCAAGGGTGACATAAACACCCGAATATAAATTAAGGGTGACTCAAACACTCGGCCATTTAGACTCCCGCACTCGTAAATGTGATTTCCAACATTAGTCTTCTTGGGACCTCCACTTTCACAACAAACTACATAACCCCCTTTAAGTCCAATTAAAATATTTTGCATCCATCCCATTCATTTAATTAAGGAGTCATTCATTATGGCTATATCAAGTGGTATCATAATACCGACTATATCTTCCAAGCGAATGCCATCATGCATAATCAAATAGACAATGGAACTCAAACTCACTAACCAATAGGAATCCAACCCATTTAGACAATTGGGACTTTAACGCATCAGCCAATAGGACTTTAAGATATTTAGTCAATTAGGACTCGAACTCGTACTCGTTCAGCTATCTAGACTCCAAAGTTCCATTTAAAAATCAATCAATGGCCATAAAGTCCTTTCAAATCATTCATGTTTAATTAGCCTTTTTATGCAATTGTCATAATTCAAGAGTAGTTCAATATGCATATATCCATATTAAAAACCAACTTTTCAATATTGGGTTAAGGTCATACTAATTACAATATTCAATACAATCAACTTAGGAAATCCATGGCCCTCATTCCAATTAACAACAACTATACATCCCAAGTAGTTCAAAACTTTTAATTTAAACAATGAATTATTTATAAAGCCATGGGAAAAACAATTCGATCATTAAGGCTCAAAACTCTCAACCCATATTTATAAACCACAATTTAATCACATGAATAACAATTGTAAATATATGTTTTTAACAAAATAAAATTTGGGGAAGAGTAACATGCCTGAGATATTAAGAATTGCGGAGAGAAACCAACCTTTAGGAGTTCTAATTGCTAATTTCTTTGAAACCCTAGGTGTTTTTGACTTAGGGATTTGAGAGAGAAGAGAGCATGTATTTGATTATTGAAGTGATGGAAATAACCCTCTTTGGGTGTTTTATGGATGTGGGTCCTAAGTAGGGGGGAGGGAATTGTCCAAAGTTCCCTTAAATAAAAGTTAAAAAAAATATCGTAAGTCATTATGGGTCACCTTATGACTTGTGATGACTCCTTACAAGTCATCATTATTAATCGTAGTGTAACTAGGATCTCAGGGCACCCACACTGGTTTGACTACAAGTCATACCCCATGACTCGTACACAAACATAATGACTCGTTAGGTCCAATTGTAGGCATATAAAAAACAAGGGACTATTACACTGGTTTGGCTATGAAAGGGAACCTACGACTTGTAAGGAGTCTGTATGACTCGTTATGTCCTAGTTGTACTCAGGTCAGAGACTTTGGGTAGTACACTAGCCACCCTATGATTTGGAATCCTATGACCCATAATGACACCTTACGACTTATATGGTGAGTCGTAGGTTGGGCAATAAGCTCAAAATCAAGGAATTTTCCAAGGACTAAAATCCCGAGTGTTATATTCTCCCCTCACCCCCCACCCCCTAAAGGATTATTCATCCTAAAATGATGAGTCATAGGATCCATTAGCATGATTTCAATACAGAACACAACCATAATTTCATTTAAAAAAATTAGAAAACAATGATATAAAGGAATGCACATACCTTAAGTACAATTATCCAAAGCAAGAAACAAGAATGGATATTTGGAATTCATGTCCTCTTTAGCTTCCCAAGTAGCATCTTCAACCATTTGGTTCCTCCTTTGAACCTTCACCGAAGCCACATCCTTAGTCCTCAAATGATGGACTTACCTATCCAAAATCTACACCAGGACCTCCTGTTAAGAGAAGGAATTCAAAAAACCAACACTCTCGAAAGGAACAACCAAAGAAGAATCACCTAGAAACTTCTTCAACATTAAAATATGGAATATTAGATGGATAGAACTCAAACTCGAAGGTTACTCCAACTCATAAGCCATATTGCCTCTCTTCTCAAAATCAAGTACAGGCCAACATAATGGGGGCTGGGCTTCCCTTCTTTCAAAACCTCATCACCCTTTTCATGGGAGACACCTTTAAGAACACCTAATCACTGATATCAAAATCCAACTCCCTCCACCTCATATCTATAGAGGTCTTTTGGTGACTTTAACAGTCTTAATTCTATTCTAAATCACCTTCACCTTTTCCATGGCTTGGAGAACCAAATCCGAGCTAAAAAAACTAGTCTCACAAACTTCGAACCACCCCATAGGAGACCTACAGCTCCTACCATACAGAGCCTTGAGCGGAGCCATCTGAATAGTCAATTGATAGTTATTATTATACTCAAACTCTATGAGAAGAAAATGATCAACACAACTACGACAATCACATAGGTTGATAGGATGTCGTCCAAAGTATTAATAGCCCTCTCTGCTTATCCATCTGTCTGAGAGTGGAAAACGGTGCTAAGGTTAACCTTAGTCCCCAAACCTCTTGGAAAAGAACGCCAAAAGTAAAAGAAGAACTAAGTACCTAGATCAGATATAATAGAAACAAGCACACATTGCAACTTGAAGATCTTCTAAATGAAAAATATAGCATAATCCTATGCACAATAATTAGTCATCACTGCAAGAAGGGAGCAAATTTAGTCATCCTTGATACGCCCAAATTACAACTCTCGTTAGAAAGTGTAAGCGGTCGCTGTCAAATATAGAACCCAACTGGGTTGGGTGTCGAATCCCACAGGGAATACTATGGCCACTAAGTATTGCGATTATTATTAGACTGTTGATCGAAGGTTCCAAGATAAGGGGGGTTTTGGTTTAAGTGCACAGTAATATTATTAATGTAATGAATGAGAAGATATGTGTAATAATATTTGATCACAGAGACTGATAAGTTAGGGTTATGTCCACCTTGTAGCTTCTACTTCTCTATTAACTATGAGTAATACAGATTTTATGCATGCATGCACTAATAGAGAGACGTATTCTAATTCTAAATCCAAGTGTTTTTCAACCATCAAGGATTTATTCACCTTAGTTCTTTCGAATCTAAAGTGTACAACAAATTGTACGAACTCTCCAAGAAGTTATTCCTGTTAGGGCATTAACGTGTAAATTAGAGGTTGGAAACCCTAATTTCTCGTCACACTCTCTTTTCCAAATAGTAACTTTTTTATCGAACAAGTTATTGCTATAATGGCGCATTTCCTATGTTTGCAACCATGAGAATTCAATCAAAATGAAGCGAGTAATGATATAAGTGGCGTGACATATCATAAATTCAAAAAACCCATAGCAATAGAGAGTATACTACAAGGTTTCCATA
Organism: Capsicum annuum; assembly: GCF_002878395.1. Taxonomy (NCBI): domain Eukaryota; kingdom Viridiplantae; phylum Streptophyta; class Magnoliopsida; order Solanales; family Solanaceae; genus Capsicum; species Capsicum annuum. The sequence goes on along the minus strand of NC_061118.1, from coordinate 30,585,068 downwards.
ACCCTAACAAATGAGCTTAGCTACTCATGAATAAAACAGAAATCAACAT